>NC_073378.1:60318030-60335001 GCF_028641065.1 Leucoraja erinaceus | reverse complement strand
TTTGAAAAGCATATGATATCCCTGGATGTGCAGCTCCCAGCAAATTGGTACCCTGAAGCCATGTCTCCGTGATCCAAACTATACATAGTCATTAGAGCTCTCTGCACATTCAAAAAGATCCACTTATCCGAAGCTCCTTGGTTGAGAACACAAGCCTTCAGGCTTGGTTTTACAACACTCTTACCCCTTATAACATTAGTTGAAAAAGTGGCCCTTTTTTGAATTTTTGCCTGGTCTGGTCTGCTTGCCGCTTTCACGTGCTGCCATTGTCTCACCTCTTTCTTCGACCCCTCATTTTACACCCCTCGTCCTCTTACGCCACGACATTTAAGAAACCCTGTCCCTTTAACGCTAGACTCCACTGGTCCCATTCAAACACCCACCCCCCTTATTACGTTTAAGCCAACCCCGTGTAGCAGGGGGCAAACCTGCCTGCCAGAATGCTGGTCCCACACCGTTAAGATGCAATCCGCCCTTTTGTAATTTTCTTCCCCCTTACCCAAAACCAGATCCCCAGTGATTCTAAGAATCTAAATCCCTGCCCCGTGCACCAGTTCCTCAAGCCACACGTTCAGGGTCCCCCGTATCTCCCTTTTCTGCTCTCGCCAGCACGGGGAACTGGAAGCAAACCTGAGCAGTAACAACCCTGGAGGTCCTGCTTTTCAACATTTTTCCGAGCTCTCTAAAGTCAAGCTGCCGGCAAGATTCTATCCCCTTTTTCCGAGAGTCGTTTGTGCCGACATGCACTACCACTTCCGGATGTTCACCTTCGCCCTTGAGGATTTTCTGCACCTCTGTCCGTGACATCCTGGATCCTCGGCACCGGGAAGGCAGCACACCATCCTCGCATCCCCGTCTGTTGCCGCAGAACCCCAGTCCGTACCTCTCACGATGGAGTCTACCACTACAATGGCCTTGCCTGCCTTAGGCCGTTTTGGTTTTGGAAATCAACAGCCCTATTCGCATCACAGGCAAGTCCGCGAACCCTCACGTTAGGTCTGTCCCAACAGCTTCTAAGCGGATGAACCTGTTTACAAGAGGTACATCACCCGGGGACGTTGGCATTCCATGCTTACCCTCCCTTTATCACTGTCTCCCACCTTCTCTCTTCCAGTAACTTAGGTGTAACAATCGTACTGTAGGACTTGTCGAGGAAACGACTCAACGTTTCTCGTACGAACCGGAGGTCATCACTGGCTTCTTCTTGCTTCTCCAGTTCCCCAACACGGCCCTTCAGGAGCTCTACCTACCCCTGGATGCACTTCTCGCATTGGTAGCAGCCAGAGGCACCAGCAGCGGTGTCCCTGACCTCCCACATACTGCAAGCATCACCATGAATCAGCTTGCCTGACATCTCCTTCTTTTGTCTCTACCTCTCAAGCGTATTGCGGCGTCCTCCTCCCAAGCCTCCTCGCCAAAGACTCTCGACTGCCAAAGACTCACACTTTTCTCACAGGGCACTTCGCTCACTCACTGCCGCCGCGTAAGAGATGTCCTGCGTAAATTGAATGATACAATTGCCTGATTTACCAATCTTACACAAGCAAATTCCTCAGTTTTCAACCTGTTGTACCCCTCTGACATTCTCTCCTACAACTTGGGCTAGAGCCAAGCAGTTGTAGTCTCTTGCTAAGTTGCCTGTGCTGTAGTTCATACCCAAATCTACAAGGGCAGTATATAAAAGTATATCGTCTGAATATAATGACATTTTAGTATTTGTGTCCTTAGTATTATAGCCTGAATATTCAGATGCAATTCTTTATACTTTCAGCCAACGGTTCCTATCATGAGGGGTAAATAGCTGGGGTGCTAACGCGACATCCCTGCCTATTACCCCTCGTGATAAATTGAAAAACAACTTTTAGATAAACTGATTAGTAGTTAATCTACTGCCAACATCGGTTTATCATATTAATAATTTTAACCATGTAATAAAATTCTCTACCCATGTTAAATTTTTGCAGGAATTGTATGTAAGTACTGCCACTCTACTGGAATCAAAAAGTTTCTCTGCGTCAAATAATTAATTGATATATCTTCTTACTCTACTTAATGTGAGTACCTTATAGTGAAACAGGCGGTCACAAACTATTAAATGAGTATCCGATGGGTATAAACCGTTTGAGCAGGGTTTATCAATTTACTACTATATTGCTTAATCTTCTTGACTTAAAGTCTGTGCTAAAATTTTCTTGTCTGTTTTTAAATGTGATAAAGCTCTATATGAGCCCGCATCATCTAAATCTTTTATCTTTTTTTGGAATAAGCGTAATAGTGATGATTCTGCTACATGGTTTCAGGTAGTTTATTTCTTTTAAAAAGCGCGTGAGTATATAAATACCATAAATAAGGAGTCGTTATCTCACGAAAGGTGTTATAAAATTTCATTACTAAAACCAGTTCTGGTTATCCGGTCTCTTACCATTTTCAACGATTTTATTGTTTCAACATTGTCTTCGATTGTACTTTGAGCTCCAAGTTCCTGTTGTTTCCAAAAGGTGTCAAGTTTTGGAAGATTACAGTTAGCTAAAAAAAAATTTAATATTACTATCTTCTATTTTAGTTCTAGTATAAACATTTTGAATAAAACTTGAGCAAATCTGTTATTAATATCTTATGGGTTAGTATTAGTAATTCACCGTTCTCTGATTTATTTTAGTTAGAGGATTTTATTTTATTGTGTTTTTCAATTGACGAGCTAAAAGCTTATGTGGGTTTCATCAAACTCAAACTCAAAAATGTTCCTGTTTTGAAATTTCGGAATAATCGTATTACTCTTGCACGATAAAAATTCAATTAAGTTTAATTTCAGTAATATTATCTTATTATGTTGATCTGTGTAGTGGCATCTTTAGCATTATTCTAACTCTTAACGGTCTAAATTTCTTGTTCTAACAAACTTTTGTTCTGTATTATTCTTTGTTATTTGAAAAATTTGATACTGAAATTATACTTCCACTAATAAATGCCTTAAAAGTTTTCCCCAATAAAGAAGCAAAAAGACTGGTGTATCATATGTATTCAAAGAAAACGTTCATTTGGTGTTTAACTATTAATAATCCTTGTAAGTCTTTTACAATATGTGTATTTAAACCTACAAAAAAGATTTTTACCCGGCATTCTCTCAAATTTTTACTGACAATGGCAACGAGGAGTGATCAGAAAAAATACTACTACTGTAGGTTGTGATAATAATGTATAGGGCATTAATTTCAGATCCACTAAAAAACTATACAATTCTTGAATAAGTTTTATTGTAGAGAAATAAAAGACGGATCCCCTTCAAACTGGATTAGCAGATTCCCAGCATCTGTGATATTAGTTAGGATTGTTTATCATGTATTTAGAAAGTTAACCTAGTCTTAGGAAGATTTTAAAATTACTCCTCCTTTGTTGTGCTGATTTGTCTAGATATAAAATCTAAAACACAGTTGAAAGTCAACCCCCTATCTATCCATTTTGGTCATTAAACTCTGATATTATATGCTATAGTTTGATAAAAAATTGGGGGTTGGTCAAAACTGCGGAACGGTTAAATATTTATCATAGTTAGATGGGGTTTGCATACATTTCTCCCGTACATATAATATATCTTACCTCCGTTATCTGTGACTATGTACGTCTTAATTTAAAGGTATTACCTTTTCGGAAGATAGAATAGCCGTAACTTCTAGATTTAGAAGTAAAATGACGAATGGCATGTTTTTACCTATCCACTTCGCCTTTAATCTCCATGTGTGTTTGTTGTTCCATGTGAGTTTCCTGCAAAAACATTATGTCGCTTTCAAAGATTTTGGAGGTGAGGCAAAAATGGTACCACTCTTAATTGGTTCATTGGCACCCCTTATAATTTTCCAACTACAAAGATGTTAATTCTCCATTCTTTATTGGTCCTATCGTCTTGCATGTATAAATCAAATAAACAGTATCTGAATCACCATGTGCCAAACCAAATCCCTCAGAGTTCTGGGTGTTGGGTGGTAATCCCAAGGTTTTTTAGAGTTATATTGCATCTCTTGTATAGTGCCTTAGAAAAAGAAAGGGCAAGATGTGATATAGAATTGATTACAAAAAAAGATATAGCAATAGATAAGTTCTTATAGTTGACTTAAAAAAAAAAAGTGCGATTAAGTATCTAAGGACGAATAGCACCTAAGGTGGCGAAAACATTAATAGACTTCGTTATGTCTGTTAACATTGAGCTCAGAACCCCTTAATAGAGCCTCATAAAAAAGGCGACCAGGACCGTTCAATATCGTGTCAGACTTGTTCTTCTATAAAGTATCAAACCAGCTCCAGTGAAAACCGAAAGAATTCAGGAAGAGACCTAAGAAGAGTAAAAAAACAAATATAAAACACAACCTTTTATGCTAAAGTTTCTAGAAGTAATATATGCCTTTCCAATTGTCTAACCTTAATCTAATCTCTAACAACTTACATAACCATATCCACCCCAAATCTTCTACGTAATATCCCATCTTTAATACCGACAAGCCATTGATACCAAGGGGTTCAACAAAAACTCAATTGGGATCTTTTCCAGGGTTTATGCTTTGCCTAACTCCTTCCCACACAAAAAAGAAGTAGGTAGTAATGTTATAACAATTTTAGTTAGTTAGTTAGTTAGTTCGTTAGTTAGGTAGTTAGTTAGCATCTATCATTTTGTATTATATTCATTAATATAACTTAAGTTCCATTTTAAATATATAAATCATTAATTGTAACACCCCCATTATCTCCTTAACCGTCTCGAGAGTTTATTTCATGATGAGTCATATACTAAATACATTAACAAATAATTAGTCATTGTACAAATTTGTTAACAATTGTTGGTCTAGTTATAATTAAAAGATAAGGAATTAGAGATCTTCTTAAATCAACAGTTTGTATATTCAAATCTAGTATTATCTCGTTCCATGTCCAGGATACATTCCTCATTAATTCGGCATCTTCAAACGTCCTTTGTTTATGCTTGGAGCTTTTCATTCAAGGTGATGAGGAAACATGGTCAGTACTCTCCAACCCACATTCCAGACAGCATAAGCTTGGTCACTGTCTGGAAGGTTCTGCCATTTTACCGGTTCAGACTATCATAAAAATGTGTAAGTTCAATATTCTACCTTGTCAACAGTTTCCCCCTGATGTGTTCTTTACGAAATCCTCTGCGTAAATCTTAAAAAGCGTTTCGGGTGCATCTGGAATAAATGAGCGTTTCTGTTGCGTTATGAGGTAATCTTCCATTTTTGCGGGAAAGACCACTCCATATCTCACATCAGGGACTCCCCCTTTCAGAATGTATCTTGATGTGTGTAAACAAGTTCCTTCTCTGGGACGACCTCCGGAGGGTAATCACGGAAAAAAAAGCGAAATTATCCCCACGATTATGTACAGATTCTTCCCATGGGTACTCTTGTTTCAATATAAATTCCACTGAAGAAGGATATCGAGGAATTTCACAATTATCGTCTTGGAGAAGCATTTGTCCAATCTTGACGCGCGTCAAACTCGGGGAACGACATCTATTCATTGGTTCTTCCGGCAGTTCAACAACATCTTTGCGTAAGTCGTAACGAAATTACATGTTTGCAGATCGGTCCCTCTCGTCATTCTCTTACTACAACAATCTCAAATTCTGCAGTCTAGATCCTTGAACCCAGGTCCAGACACTTGTCAATCATTCTAACAAGTTTTACGCTTCAACTTTCTGTGATTTTTTCAAGCTCTTTATTCGGGGGCAGTCTCTTTTATCTCATTCTCCATCTCTCTTCCATCGCCCTCATCCAGCTTTCCCATATTATCCTTCTAGCATCAGGTAATTTCTTATTATAGTCATTTTTCGATTCTAGCACACTCTGACTTTAATTTTTTATCAAACTCATATCGTGCTGCTTCTTTCAGTCTCTTTTAACTCCACCTCAAGCATAATCAATTTTGTGAGAGAAAATTCTCTCCAAATTAGGTCAACATATTCTCCAAACTCTGCTTATTACTCTCCATATTAGACTCAATACTCTGCATCTTTGCCAGTTGTAGTATGGAGATGTAGCAGTTCATATCTAAAAGCATTTGCCTTTTACCTCCTTCTCCCTCTTGTTCCTTTTGTAGCCATTTCAAGCACCGCAGGGATCACGTGGCTGTAAGGTTCTTCTTTTTATGAGCCTTCTTCTCGTCGATTGCAGAGTGTCCAAAACTTTCCTAGCTGGAGACATATGGTGCTCTTCTTAGAGGTCGTCGGATCAGCTTTTCTCTCCTTCATTTAAAACTGCCGATTTTAACCATTAAAAAATAATGATTTTTCGCGTCGCCTTCTGGTGATGTCACCCTTACGCGACGCAAAGCAAGCTCCGGTGAGTTTTTTAATAATCTGGTACTGACTTAAAAACGGTTTTTTGGTAGCGATTTTGGCGGGGAGATCCAAATGCTCAAGGCAAAATTCGGTGGGGGTGACCGCCTCCACTTCACTGAAAGCGCTCCATCGGTGCCACGGGAAGTCCTATCCACGACATCTTTTTAAATGATAAAAATACGAACCTGCCTCCACCACTCCACTGGAAGCTCTTCCACCCACAGCTACGACTCTCTGAGAAAAGAAGTTCCCCCTCACGGTACCCCTAAACTGCATGTCCCTATAATTCTCAAATATGTCCTATTGTGTGAATCTTCCCTACTCTCAGTGGAAAAAAGTTGTATCCACGTTCAACTCTGTCTATCTCTTGGTCATCCTTTCATACAAGACCGTATAGCGTCCCCCTTAACCTTCTGTGCTCCAAAGACATAAAGACTGTGTCCACCTTTCTCTGTAACTTAGTTGTGGAAACCCAGGCAACATTCTAGTAAATCTCCTCTGTACTCTCTCTATTTTGTTGACATCCTTCCTATAATTTGGCGACCAAAATTGTACACCATACTCCAGAATTGGCCTCAACAATGCCTTGTACAATTTTAACATTAACATCCCAACTTCTATACTCAATGCTCTGATTTATAAAGGCCAGCACACCAAAAGCCTTCTTTACACCCTATCTACATGATATTCCACCTTCTGGGAACTATGCACAGTTATTCCTAGAGCCCCCTGTTCAACTGCATTCCTCCATTCACTACCATTTACCAAGTACGTCCTATTTTGGATTATACTGACAGGATACAGAACCTCACACTATCAGCAAGTAAAAATCAATCTCGCCATTATTTCAGCGACTCCTCCAAATGCCTAAAATCTCTCTGTAGTCTTTGAACAATCGACTTCATTATCCACAACACCACCTCACTTAGAATATCGAATGTATACTTAGCTAATCCAATTGCAAAAGGATTTGACCATCAGCCAATCATTGAGCGTATATGCTGAACAAACAGTGCGACCCAAACAGATCCCTGAGGACAACCCACTAGTCCACCGGCCTCCAACCTGATAAACAAGCCATTCACCATTACTCTTTGCATCTCACATTCAGCCACTGTTTGAATCCATATTGCTACTCACCATTAATACCCAAGAAATTTGAACCGTTCTTGACCAATCCTTCCATGTGGAACCTTTTCAAGATAGGGACTGTGGGCCATGCAGCAAAAATGATGTTCTAGAAATAGGTTTCATGACTCAAGTCCACCAAACCTACATGAAATTTCCACAGATTTAAGATGAAATAACTTGAGAAGGATTGTCATAACTCTTCATTTCCAAAAGTTGCACATTAATTAATAACAATAATTAGAAAATGAGATCGGCGAAAAATTAGCGCCATTCTGTGTGGACCAATGCACGTATTACACCATGGGACAGCCTATTTCCAGGCTGCAGGGCATTTAAAACTATTATTTAATTATACCATATAACCTGTTAATTGAAGGTTATATATAAGTTAAGTATAATTATTACTATACCAAAATAGATAATATATTATTTCCTATAAAAATAATAATGATGAATACAATGTGTGACTGTGTTTTTTTTTTATTTTTTTCCTGACACTGTCACAGAGGCCCCTGCTCCTGAATCAGCCTAAGGAATGTGTTAGGCCAGGTTTCTTGTGAGTTCCTCCCCTTTACTGCCCCCCACTGGCTGCCAGTGTGAAGAGTGGGGGTGATGACGGCCCTCCGTGGGACCCGGGGCAGTGCCAGGGCAGCAGGTTCGCAGTCGCTTTAATAGGATATTAAATGAGACTACAGCAGATGTTCCAGATTATAAACGGCGGATTGAGGAGCCTTTCCACAACAACTCTGACCCAGGTAAATCGCATGTGGCAACCGAATCAAAGACCTTGACGATTATCAGAAGGTTAACAACGCCTCCGCCCGACAACGACACCCTGGCCCTGATGAGCTAAACACTTCTATGCTCGCCTTTGTGACCGGGGGGAGACAACCATAACCCAGCCATTAATTTCTTCTCCACCACCCTCCCCCTAATTGTAACACCTCTTCAGTCATCTTCCACCCGCGCGCTGCTGTAACGATAAGATGCACTTAGCATGTGAATGAAGCGCAAATCTGCCGGGGTCCCCGATGGAATCAACCTGGCCGGTTGCTTAGGTTCATGTGTGGTGAAACTATCCTCATTCTCGCCTATCCCCAGTTCTCCGATATGACGTTCATATATGCGGCCCTACAGCTCTGCCCATGACCCACCTGGACTACAAACAACTCCTTACATCAGGTTGGGCCCTGTTGCATTGATTTCATCTGTGCCTTTTAACACACCGTCATCCCAGGCCACTTGATCACACAAGAATCAGTGGACTTGGCCATCTCACCCTCCCTCTGCAACTGGACATTGGACTTTTCCTCAACTAACCGACCACAGGCTGTTCAGGGTCAAAAACTAACTATATCCACTATAAACACTGAACACCGTAGTGGCCACGGTCTTTGGTGCTCGGCCCTCCAGTCCTCTACTACTCCCTTTTCACTACCCACGAATGCAATACCAAAGTACGGATCCAATGCCATCATTTAAGTTTGCTGACGATACCACGTAGTAGTAGGGACTGATCATCGACAACGATGATTCAGCCTACAGGGATGAGATCCAAGCACCTGACCACCTGGTGTGCCGTCACAATAACCTCATCCTCAACTCCAAAAAGATGAAGGAGATTATTGTCGACTTCAGGCAGACCCAGAGGAGGCAGTCATACCGCCATCCATATCAAAAGCGGGACTGAGGTGGAGCGCGTCTCCAGCTATAAACTCATTCCTCGGAGTGCATATCTCGGAGGACTTGTCCTGGGTCCCCTCAAAACACCCTCCAATCTGATCAAAAAGGCACAGCAGCGCCTTTACTTCCTTAGGAGGCTCAAGAAAGCCCCACCTGTCCCCCCCCCCAGATCTGACCAACTTTTACGCTGTACCATAGAGAGTATCCTGACCACCTGCTTCAACGGTATGGTACAGCAGCTGCACTGCTGCGGACAGGAAAGCACTACAACGGGTGGTGAAAACCGCGCGCAGCACATCATCGGTGCCCCCCGCTCCCTGCCATGGATGCCCTCCACGGAAAACGGTGTCTGAGACGGGCTGGGAAGATCATCAAAGACCCCTCACGCCCCAACCATGGACTGTTTGCCCTCCTCCCATCAGTGAGGCGGTACAGGAGCCTCAGGTCACGTACCAGCAGGATGAGGAAAAGCTTCTATAACAACACAATCACACTGCTGAACTCGGAGTCCCGACGATAGATTTCTCTGGTCCCTCCGTCCCCCTTAACCATTCTGTATGTCCTGATTATTCTGTATATTCTCTCTTTCTATTTTCTTTCTTGTTTTTTTCTCTTTATGTACACCTACTACGGACTGACGTAAAACTGCATTTCGTTGTACTCATTCTTTTATTTGTGCCCTGACATAAAAGTTGAATTGACTTGAATTGAATTTTAAGAGCTCATGAAACCTGCCTACATAACGGGTCAAGGACAGGATGACCTTAGGTTCCATGGTCCGCCATTTACTAACTGAACCTGAACTTTATTTATTAAGCACTTAAACAACAACCACTGTTGCAACAAAGTGCTGTAAACATTACTAATCGTAAACATAAAACACAAAAACAATAAAAAACCATTAAAACAGTAAACACCAATAATTCCAACACTAAAACAAGAGCCAAAGTCTCATGCAGGGGCGAAAGCCAAATGAATAGAAAAGGTTTTAAGACTAGTTTTTGAAAATGGACAGTGAAGGGTCCTGTCTAATGTGCAAAGGTGGAGTGTTCCATTAATGTCCGGAGCAGCAACAGAGAAGGCTCTGTCCCCTCGTGAGCTATTCCGCTTAGACCTCGGTACCGCAAACCCTGGGCAGCTGATCAGCTGACCTGAGGCACCGAGCAGGAGCGTAGGGAATGAAGCAGCTCAGAGAGGTAAGGCGGGGGTGAGTCCATTTAAAGATTTAAAACAAATAAAAGAATCTTAAAATGAACTCTAAAGTAACACAGGCAAGCCAGTGGAGGGAGGTCAGAATAGGCGTTATGTGCTCCCTCTTACGGGTTCCAGTTAAAAGGCAGCGCCAGCATTCTGAACCAACTGGGACGTGCAAGGGAAGATTGGCTAACTCCAAAATAAAGTGCATTACAGTAATCCAGCCCGAGACGTAATGAAGGCATGGATTACTGTTCAAAATGCTGTCGTTCAAGAATGGGCTTCAACCTTTGCCAGCTGCCTTAAATGAACGAAGCTGGACTCTTAAACTACCGCGCCTATTTTGACGATCTAATTTACAATCACTGTCCATCTTAAAAACCCAAGTTTTTAAAAACTATTGGCTTCACATACAGTGCGCAGGGGACCCAAGTCAACAGGGAGAGGTTTCACGGCCAGAGCCATTGGGACCAAACACTATCACTTCTGTTTTCTTTTCATTAAAATTGTACAAATGTTTAGGGCCATCCAGGATTTAATGTCATCAAGACATAACACAGAAGTGGTTTGACTGAGAAAGCATCTTCTTTTCAGCGGCACATATATCTGACTATCATCCGCATAACAATGAAAAGAGATGCCATGCTTTTCTAAGAATGGAACCAGAGGAGTAAGTTACAGTGAGAAAATAGCAGGGTCCCTAAAATGGAACCTCTGTGGAACCCATATGACAGGTGATCGAAAGAGGATTCAGAACCAGCAATGCTTACCACACCTAGTTTCTTCTGCCAGATAAAGATTCTGAACCATTCCAGGGCACTGCAACAAATGCCCACTAGGTTGCTGTAGCACCGAGATACTAAAATATCATGATCCACTGTATCAAGGCACTGCAGATAGGTCCAGACAAACACGATCACATAATCAAACCAGTATCATTAGCTAGGAGGTGATGTCATTAAAGACCCTTAGCAATGCTGACTCTGGTGCTATACTGACCCCCGCTGACTGCCAAAGTGGGGAGAGTGGTGGGTGGTACGGCCATAGTGGGACTGGGGGGCAGTGCCAGACCTGTAAGAGACCCTGTCTTATTTCTGATGTAAATGTCACATCCTGGCCTGGCCAAGAATCGAATCATGTATGTTTGGATGTGTACATGTATGTCTGCGTGTGAATGGATGTGTGTGTGTGCGGATTTATATGTGCATGTATGTATGTGTTTGCATGCATGGAAGTGTGCGTATGGATGGATGTGTGTGTGTGGATGTGCGTATGTATGTATGTGTGTGGATCGGTGGGTGGATTATCGCAGTCATTCACTGGCACGCCATTATCATAAGTAATTCACTCGTTGTTTAAATAATTTGACCAAATAAACAGTGAAACGATCCACATTAAAATAAAACTTTTAATAATCATTTTTTTACACAATTTATTTATTTTGTGTACTTTGAACCTTTACAAATGATGCAATGCGCTGGTAGGACATGCCTGCAGTCAGTGTACTCAACAGTTCCTTTGTTGACTATGACTTGTCATGGATCGAAGCAGTCTCTTTGGGGCCGGCTCATCTGCTTCACCATCAGGAACTGCTTCTTGAGGTGATTCGCCTGCTTCAGGCTTTTCAGCATCTTGAACTCAATTGAAAGAGGAAAAAGAAAACAGAAAAGGAATGAAAAGTAAAATAAATCAACATCCTCAAATATATCTTTTCATTTTTCAAAGTAACATATGACCATAAGTAAAATGATTTGTTGTTTGAGTCCTATCATTACCTTTCTTCCTTCTAGACTTTGCTATCGCTCGATTTATTGTTGTTATGTTGCAGAAGTAACGATAGCACTCTGCATGATAATCCGGGATACACTGCTGCCTCCTAATAATAGAAGATAATATGTGTCAGGGTATATTTTACACCTTTTCATGTTTTATATTATGTAAGACAATATCGACATATCAATGAGGAAATTAAACATGTATGCATGTCCAGGTAGATGGGGTGGCAAGTATGCAAATTATCAAATTAGTGTTCATTAAAGCACAGTGCATGTCCACACAAAACACTCTGAAGAGTGGAGGGGCAGAAGCTGCAGAAAAAAAACCTCTCATATTACTTAGGTCTGGATGGACTTCAATTCATAAAATGTCAATCTCTTCTTAATGTCAATGAGACTTACACTGTAATTTACTGCCATAGATAAGCCTTCAAGTTCAAGTGCAGGAGCAGAGGGTGCAGAATAGCTAGAGAAAGAAACATCTCATAGTACCTAAGTCTGCATGGACTTCCATTCATAAAGAGTCAACCTCTATTTAATGTCAATGAGATTACACTGTAATTTACTACAATTGATAAGTTATTTCAAGTTTAAGTAGAGGCTACAGAAAAAAAAATCTCATAGTCATTAAGTCTGCATGGACTTCAATTCATAAAATTTCAACTTCTTAATGTTAATAAATTGTGTTAATTAATAATAATTAATAAATTAATTAATAATTGTTAATAAATAATTTTAATTAATCTTAATAAAATTCCACCTCCAGTTTAAGTTCAATTTGGAATATTTTGGAGGACCAAGAAACCAAGAAGAATGTTAATGAGAATAACAATAGGTTACTACCATAGAAAAACTAGTTCAAGTTCACATATCACCAATTCATTTCTACAGAAACATCAACCATTTCTGACCATTTCTCACTGCAATGGAAACCTATAAAGTGCGATCAATATCCCTCCGTTTTTCTCCCATTGTCGTGGCCTGAAAACGGCCGCTACAGACGGCACTATGTACAACCTCCCCCCACCGCCCACGGAGATGATCCGCGACTCCGCGTTCGCGAATCGGCCGCTTCTTAATGGAGACCGCGGCTTCACTATACCGCGGGTACCTAGGCCCCGCGGTCGGAGCACTTTTTCCCGTTAAGTTATCGCAGGTAGCTCCGAGATTAGCTGTTAAAGACTTATTACTCTACAACAAGCTGGCTTTAGTGACAATGTTTAATTGACTGTGTTATGGATACATATAGTTTAGACCCTCAACTTCATGAATGAATGAGTGAATGAGTGAATGAATTGATTGATGAATGAATTAAATTATTCCGTACATTAATAAATCAGACTGCAATTAAATTAATTAAATTCCTGGCTGTCCATACAGCGTAGATTTCTTCATAAACATTCTTCAGACTTTTTAGATCTCACTAAATTCAAGTTGAATACCTTTGATACCTTTAAACTCAATGTTAAACGTGTTTGGATTGGACTAAAAATTACCCGAAATGTTTCCGTTTTTTTTCCAATTTAATAAAAATGTGCAAGGCCTTGTGTTGTTCATGACGAGTTTCAGGGGAGATTTATATATATATTTTAACCCAATATGTGAACATTTCATGTGGTTTGGTGACTTGGGTCACAAAACTGCGGAATAAAGCTCCTCGGCCCACAGCCTGAAAGACCTTACTCAAGTCCATATGGACAACCTCCACTGCTTTTACACTCATCATTTCCCTAGTAACCTCTTCAAAAAATTCAAGAAGATTAGTCAAACATGACCTTCCAGGCACAAATCCATGTTGACTGTTCCTAATCAGACCCTGTTTATCCAGATGCTTATATATATATTATCTCTAAGTATCATATAACCATATAACAATTACAGCACGGAAAACAGGCCATCTCGGCCCTTCAAGTCCGTGTCGAACATTTATTTTCCCCTAGTCCCATCTATCTGCACTCAGACCATAACCCTCCATTCCTTTCCCGTCCATCTACCTATCCAATTTATTTTTAAATTATAAAATTGAACCTGCCTCCACCACTTCAACTGGAAGCTCATCCACACAGCTACCACTCTCTGAGTAAAGAAGTTCCCCCAAGATCGGAATAGCACTAAACGTTTCCCTTTGAGAATAGGGAAGATTCAAACAAGAGGACATGACTTCAGAATGAAGGGAGAGAAGTTTAGGGGTAATATGAGGGGGAACTTCTACGCAGAGTGGTAGTGGTGTGGAATGAGCTTCCAGTGGAAGTGGTGGAGGCAGGTTCATTGGTATCATTTAAAAATAAATTGGATAGGCATATGGATGAGAAGGGAATGGAGGGTTATGGTATGAGTGCACGCAGGTGGGACTAAGGGAAAAAAAGTTGTTCGGCACGGACTTGTAGGGCCGAGAATGGCCTGTTTCCGTGCTGTAATTGCTATAGGTGATATGGTTAAACTGCTGTCCCTTAAGACCTTTCTCAAAGTACATGCCCTCTTGTGTGAATCTTCCCTACTCTCAATGGGAAAAAGCTTATCCACATCAACTCTGTCTTCCTCTCTCATCATTTTAAAGACCTCTATCAAGTCCCCCCTTAACCTTCAGCGCTCCAGAGGATAAAGACCTAACTTGTTCAACCTATCTCTGTAACTTAGTTGTTGAAACCCAGGCAACATTCTATTAAAATCTCCTCTGTACTCTCTATGCTATTTTGTTGACAACCCTTCCTATAATTAGGCAAACCAAAATTGTAAACCATACTCCAGAATTGGCCTCACCAATGCCTTGTACAATTTTAACATTACATCCCAACTTCTATACTCAATGCTCTGATTTATAAAGTCCAGCACAACAAAAGCTTTACCACCCTATCTACATGAGATTCCCCTTCATGGAATTATGTACAGTTATTCCTAAATCCCTCTGTTCAAACTGCATTCCTCAATTTGCTACCATTTACCAAGTATGTCCTATTTTGATTTGTCCTGCCAAGATGTAGCACCTCACACTTATCAGCATTAAAACTCATCTGCCATCTTGTCAGGCCCAGTCTTTTCCAAATGGCCTAAATCTCTCTGTAGACTTTGAAAATCTACTTCATTATCCACAACACCACCTATCTTCGTATCATCTGCATACTTACGAATCCAATTTACCACACCATCATCCAGATCATTGATATACATGACAAACAACAATGGACCCAACACAGACCCCTGAGGCACTCCCACTAGTCACCGGCCTCCAACCTGACAAACAGCCATCCACCATTACTCTCTGGCATCTCCCATTCAGCCACTGTTAAATCCATCTTGCTACTCCACCATTAATACCCAACAATTGAACCTTCTTAACCAACCTTCCATGAGGAACCTTGTCAAATGCCTTACTGAAGTCCATATATACAACATCCACTGCTTTACCCTCATCAATTTCCCTAGTAACCCTCTTCACGGAAAAATTCAAGAAGAATAGTCAAAACATGACCTTCCACGCACCAAATCCATGTTGACTGTTCCTAATCAGACCCTGTTTATCCAGATGCTTATATATATTATCTCTAAGTATCCTTTCATTAATTTGGCCCACCACTGACATCAAAACTAACAGGTTTATAATGCTAGGTTTACTCTTAGAACCCTTTTTAAACAATGGAACAACATGTGCAGTACACCAATCCTCCGGCACTATTCCTGTTTATAATGACATTTGAAATATTTCTGTCATAGACCCTGCTATTTCTACACTAACTTCCCTCAATGTGCTAGGGAATATCCTGTCAACACCTGGAGACTTATCCATTTTTATATTTTTCAAAAGTGTCAGTACTTCCTTTGACTTTGAATCTCATAGTTTCCATTGCTTCCCTACTTGTTTCCCTTACCTCACATAATTTAATATCCTTCTCCTTGGTGAATACCGAAGAAAAGAAATTGTTCAATATCTCCCCCATCTCTTTTGGCTCTGCAGATAGCTGTCCACTATGAATCTCTAATGGACCAATTTTATTCCTTGTTATCCTGTTGCTATTAATATAGCTGTAGAAACCCTTTGGATTTACTTTCACCTTTCTTGCCAAAGCAACTTCATACCCTTTCCATTAATTTGCCCACCACTAACGTCAAACTAACAGGTCTATAATGACTAGGTTTACTCTTAGAACCCTTTTTAAACAATGGAACAACATGCACAGTAAACCAATCAATCCGGCACCATTCCCGATTCTAATGGCCATTTGAAATATTTCGTGCGTACAGACCCCCTGCGTTTTCTACACTAACTTAATCCCTCAATTATCCTAGGGAATATTCCCCCGGTCAGGGTTTGAAGACTGGTTTTCAATTTTTCAGACACGTTCGTTTTTGATCTTTTTTTTGATTTTTTCCCCGTTTCAGTTTTTACCCTACGTGGTTTTTTTTTTATTAATCTGTTTTAATATTTCTGTGTTCTAGCCCGTGTTTTATTCCTCCCTCTTTTTTTGTTTTGGCTCGGAATCTTCCTTAAATTCTATTTTTTTTTTTTTTTATTTCTAGGAATATCCCCGTTAGAGAATTTATTGTGATTACTTTACATATGTCTGGATCTTCCAACGTTTCATGTTTTTCCAAAGTGCCCCTTTATAAGTCAAAATAAATTTAGGTCAGGTTGTACGAATACTTCTTAGAACACTTTTTAAACATTGTTATTTGTTTCAGTGTTTAATCTGGCACCATTTTTTTCTGCTTTACATTCTTTTAATTCTTTCTATAGCCCCTGCTATTTCTCCTAACTTCCTCAATATCACTGGGTCTTTCCCGTACGCCCTGGAGATTATCCGTTTTGTTTTTCAAATATCTACAGCTCCGATATTCTTTGAATTT
>NC_073378.1:58063030-58203030 GCF_028641065.1 Leucoraja erinaceus | reverse complement strand
AAAAAGTTGTCCAGTTCTATTCACATTAAAAAAAAAAAAATCATTCATAGGGGGTGGGGATTGCCAGTATTTATTTATTTTTTGCCAATAACCTTTAATATGAATGGTCATTCAGAGATACATTTTGAGTCACCCATGTTGCTGTGTTTTCTGAAGTATTTAATTAGGGCACAGGATCTTATTTCCTGAGGTGCATTAATGAACCAGAGTTTTTCTACAATAACTTCATTGCTTTAGGCTTATTGTACCGATTTTAGTATTTTATTCTCGATTCATTTAATTAATTGAAATTTACGTTTCTCATCTGCCATAGTGAATTAGACTACATGTCTCTGGATCTTTAACCCAGGTTTCTTGATTACTTGTTTAGTAATTTAAATAATATGCCATGCATCACTACCTAACAGATAAAGGTCGGAATTGTGGGTTTCTTTGAATTTTCAGATGTGAAATAAGAGTAGAATGACTGAGGTGAACAAATTGTCAGATCGTGCAAGTTCAAATGAACTAGTAGAGGTACAATGTGGCAGTAAAGAGCAAAAATAAAATTGTTAAGTCTGTGCACGAGGGCTTGTTACTTAAGTTACTCATTGTTTTAATTTCTGAACATTATGGGAGGTGACAGTAGGGTGTTCAGTGAGGTAGCTTGAGAATTGTGCAGCAAAATGTTATACAATGCACAGTGGAAATGAAACTAAGTACAATCAGTAAATCAATGCCTATTGTGGAATTCAGACTAATGTTTAGGGTGCAAAAGTCTAAACAGAATCGCTTACAACAGCAGTGCAGAAAATGGAGTGGAGTAATCAATGGCTATACAGAGGTATTGTAGGCAAAGTGCTGCTTCATGAAATAAGATGATTCAATGTTTATATCTGATTTACGATTCATTTCACATTGCATTGGGAGAACTTTTACTTAAGAGCTGCAAAATAGGAATTATTGGGTTTCGTGTAAGGGAATTCCTCTGTGAAGGCCTATTGTGCTGTCTTCACAGCTGCTGAGCTTGGAGAAATATAACAAGCCTTTTCACTGCTGCAATTAAAGACTGACTGTCACAAGAATGACATCATCCTTCTTACAGGCCCCAGGAGGTGAGTTTGCAAGCATTATGGAGCCAATGCTTTATATCACTGACAGATAAAATCTCAACATTTTAAAGTGATTGGGGGTTTACACTTGCCAGGACCTGCACACAGGTACATTATCACATTTCGTTGAAGAATCACTCTTGTGTTTAATTTGTACTTTCTCATCGGGGAATTCTGGCTGAAGTTCAGCCTGTGAGCTGACTCCTGCTTTGAGCTCTGACTGAACTCCTGCACACAAGCCTTTCTGTACCTCAGGGATTTAAAGCTCAGTGACAAGAAGCACATGACTTTGGCTGCATCTCAAACCATGAACAAGAGACTCTATAGATGACCTAATATTATACCTATTAGCTAAGTGTAAAATAGAAGGGTTGTTAATGGAGTACTGTAGCTGTAAAGGATTATTGTGTACATAATGCTTAATACATCACTGATAAAAATTAAGGCACCTTTGTCCTCCTACTTTTAAAGGTATCACCATTTCTTGTTTCTATTTTGATAAGGTAATGGAGATTGTGAAGAAAAACTGTGTGAACCTTTTTTTATGGCAAGCTGGTATGTTGGGGGTTACTTTGGAGCCCAGCCTAGTAGGAATGCTGTAGCCAGGGATTAAAGAGCCTGGGAATTACTGGGGAGATTCCTGACACCATTTAATCCCGGCACCATCTCGATTTACCTGGAATCATGCATGAAAAGGGCACATGCTCTCGATGAATTTCAAAGGCAAGAATTGCATTGTCCTATCTGGGACATTACAATAAAACGCTCTAGACTCTTGACTCTTGAGCAACAGCCTAAATAGAAAAAGTCATTTTCAAGTAATTCTGATATAGACAATAGACAATAGGTGCAGGAGCAGGCCATTTGGCCTTTCGAGCCAGCACCACCATTCAATGTGATCATGGCTGATCATCCCCAATCAGTACCCCATTCCTGCCTTCTCCCCATATCCCCTGACTCCGCTGTTGTTAAGAGCCCTATCTAGCTCTCTCTTGAAAGCATCCAGAGAACCTGCCTCTACCGCCCTCTGAGGCAGAGATTTCCACACTCACCACTCTATGTTATGCAGTTCACTTTAACTTCAGGTCAACAAAGCACTGATTCCCCCTGAACCCACCAGATTGACTCTTCACCCTCTCCCTCCCGGCTTCCCTTAACAACCGCCCCCACCGACCCCCTCAAATTAATAACCCTGGTAATCCTTCCCCCACCCGCCACTATCATCGATTACACTTTCTGTGGAATGCTGCCAGCAGTATCAGTACCTGGATACATCCTACCTATTGTCTTGTCAATGTTGCTGTACTCGCGGAGTCCTAGAAGAGTCATACAGCATGGAAGCAGGCCTTTCAGCCCAACTTACCCATGCTGACCAACATACTGCATCTATACTACTCCCACCTCTCATAACTCTAAACCTATCCTATCCATGTGCCTGTCCAAATGTCTCAAATGTTATGATAGTACCTGCCTCAAGTACCTCCACCAACAGCTTGTTCCATATACCCACCACTCTTTGTGTAAAAAGGTTACCTCGTAGGTTCCTATTAAATCTTTCCCCCCTCACCTTAAATAGCTTCATGGGCTACAGATGGCAGTCAACAATGGAAATTGCCAATGCTCATAATCCACCTGAAACAGATTGCTTGGCACCTGCTTTGACACCCATTCCACATGTGATTCCCAACATGAATGAAGACTGCAGATTAACTTAAAAAATTAATTATGCCAATTAATTAATGATAAACAACAAGTAAAATTAGAACTAGAAAAAACAAATTCTGAATGCCCTATGCGTAGCTCAACAAATCAACTCACCTGAATTACATTACATGAGTTTGCACGGCAGGTTTACAGTGGTTATGGAAATCCAGAGCCAAAATTGGGTGGCACCATGGTGCAGTGGTGGAGTTGCTACCTTACAGTGCCAGACTGGATCTGATTCTGACGATGTGTGCTGTTTGTATGGAGTTTGCACGTTCACCACATGTTTTCTCCTGGTACTCCAGTTTCCTCCCACACAAGTTTGTAGGTTGATTAGCTTTGCTAAAATTTGTAAACGATCCTTAGTGTGTGGGATAGTGCTAGTGTATGGGGATTGCTGGTTGGTGCAGACTCGGTGGGCCAAAGACTTGATACCACAGTGTATCTCTAAACTAAACTAAACTAAGAGGTCTGGAGGAGGGTCCTGACTCAAAACGTCACCCATCCTTTTTCTCCAGAGATGCTGCTTGATCTGCTGAGTTACTCCAGCACTTTGTGTCTATCTTTGGTATAAACCAGCATCTGCAGTTCCTCTCTACACAACCTATTCTGGCAGGATGTATCTCAGCCAGGTATGGCTACTGCTCGACTCTTGGCCACCTGAACCTATAGAGAGTGGTGAACATAGCCCAGTCCATCACAGGCTTATTACTTCCTCCCATCTAGTCCATCTTCATGGTGCATTGCACAGGAAGACTGGATGTGTTGTCAAGGATGCCTGTCACCCTTCCTTTTCTCTTTTCTACCTTCAGGGAGAAGGTACATGAACTTGAAATCCTGGATGCCCAAACCTCCCGGAGGTGCTGACGTGACCGCTAACTTTTAATTTAGGGCAGCACAGTGGTGCAGCCATAGAGTTGCTGCCTTACAACGCCAGAGACCCAGATTCGATCTTGACTCCAGGTGCTGCCTGTACAGAGATTGTAAGTTCTCGTTGTGACCATGTGGGTTTCTCTGGGTGCTCTGGTTTCCTCCCACACCAAAGATGTACAGGTTTGTAGGTTAATTGGCTTCTATAAATTGTAAATTGTTCCTAATGTGTAGTAGGCTAGTGTTAGTATACGTGGTGATGGTTTGTCGGCACGGACTCGGCGGGCCAAAGGGCCAGTTTCCACGCTGTATCTGTAAAGTCAAACTATAATAAAATAATTCTAACTAATTTGGTTATTCTGTTACTTTTTTTTTTGCACTGCTTCAGAGCAACAGGCTGCCATTAAATGAACTGCAAACTTGGATGCACAGAGGGTACAATAATGTGCTTCTGGCTTGACAGAAATTATGCAAAATAGAGACGGGTTTGTCAGATTGGGAGCTGACCCAAAACGCCTGCACTTAGCTAAGTGCTTTCAAAATAATGCACTGAAGTTTGCTCTGTCTTTTCTTCAAACAAATTGCTTGATTCTAATCAACACTTTTCGAAAGGCAGCTCTCTTTTTTTAAATATGCAATGCTCAGAGTGTACAGGTGCACAACCTTTTATCCGAAAGCCTTGGGACCAGCCACTTTTCGTAATTCAGAATTTGTCGGTCTTCGGAATGGAAATTTTTTAGCGTAGATTTTAATGGCTGGCTCAGTGGTAGAGTGTTCGACTCATATCCGCAAGGTTGCGAGTTTGCGCCTTGATCCCGGCAGTTACTTGGTCGCAAGTTTGAGTCTTCAATGTCGTTTTTTCTTGCAGAATAAATGTTTGTATGAAATGCAGTGTAGGAGAGGTGTACTGACTGTGTGGGCAGAACTTTGGAAGTGATTGCCCACCAGTCTAAAAAGCCGCTGTGTCTCCCTGTCCCTGGGATAGCAGGGGGCGATCAAACAGCACAATACCCCCCTCCCCCTCCAACTCCAGAGGAATCCGCTCCCCGATGGGCCGCTACGGCGACAAGTGGCAGTTTGCCCACAGCCCGAGCTGCGCCACACCAAGAACACCTTGCACACCATCAGCTTCTGCCCCTACGTGTTCCTCTGGAGTTGGAGCGAGGCTGGGCTGGAGTTGCTGCTGGCTGTGGGTCTCTGGGATCTCCTTGCTTGCAGTGGGCCTGGGGGTCGCTGTCCCGTTGGTCCTGACGTCTCCGGCCACCCCCCTGGACTGGAGCTGAGACTGGGAACTGTACCGCCCTTGCCCCCTCCCTCTGCAACTGCAAACAACCACACTCTCCTGCAAGGGCGGTACAGTTCCCGGAGGATAGCAGGTGGCCGGAGACGTCAGGACCAACAGGAACCCGCTCCCAGATGGGCCCCTACGACGCCCCGAGCTGCGCCCCGTCATCCGCAACCCAGGTTCCTCTGTAGTTGGAGCGGGGCTGGGCTGCTGTTGGCTGTGGGTCTCTGGGTTCTCCGTGCTTGCGGTGGGCCTGGTTGTCGACGTCCAATTGGTCCTGACGTCTCCGGTGACTGCACTGGCCTGCTGCCATCGCCAACGTGAAGACAGTAGAAAGCCCCCGCGCCGGTGCAATGAGCGGGGAGCTGGAGAGGGGAGGGATGGGGTCACACACATGGCCGGGGAGCAGAGGGGTGTAGGTGGGTTGAAACTGAAGGGAGCGACAACCTGCTGCTGCCTGCACGCTGAGTTAAAAAGTTCCCACGCAAGACTCATGATACACTGTATCGTGTCTACCGTGGGAACTTTTTAACTCAGCGGGCAGGTAGCAGCATATTGTCAATTATTAACCCTCCCGCGCAATATACCCTCACCTTCTCTTTTATGGATGGGGATTTAGTTCCCCTTTCTTCGAGGACCGATCCGCTGTCACCTCTGCGGGCCGCCCTCGGTGAATGTCCTGTCTCCCTGTCCCTGGAATAGTAGGGGCGATCAAACAGCACAATACCCCCCTCCCCCTCCAACTCCAGAGGAATCCGCTCCCCGATGGGCCGCTATGGCGACAAGTGGCAGTTCGCCCATAGCCCGACTGCGCGACCCCAAGAACAAGACGTACCCCTTGCACACCATCAGCTTCTGCCCATACGGGGAGCGTGTTCCTCTGGAGTTGGAACGGGGCTGGGCTGGAGTTGCTGATCTGGGATCTCCGTGCTTGCAGTGGGCCTGGGGGTCGGTATTCCGTTGGTCCTGACGTCTCCGGTGACTGGCACTGTGCAGCTAGCATCGCAACGTGAAGACAGTACAAAGCCCCCGCGCCGGTGCAATGAGCGGGGAGCTGGAGAGGGGAGGGAAGGGGTCACACACATGGCCGGGAAGCAGAGGGGTGCAGGTGGGGTGAAACTGAAGGGAGCGACAAACTACTGCTGCCTGCACGCTGAGTTAAAAAGTTCCCACGCAAGACTCACGATACACTGTGTATCGTGGGTCTACCGTGGGAACTTTTTAACTCAGCTGGCAGGTAGCAGCATATTGTCAATTATTAACCCTCCCGCGCAATATATCCTCACCTTCTCTTTTATGAATGGGGATTTAGTTCCCCTTTCTTCGAGGACCGACCGGAGGTTCCGCTGTCACCTCTGCGGGCCGCCCTCGGTGAACGTTTTCAAGGACCTTTCTTCAAGGACCGAAAACATTTCGCTATTCGGAGGTTTTCGTTATTTGGATCTTCGGATAAAAGGTTGTGCACCTGTACATAGAGAAATTGCCCAATGATTCTTCTGTGCAAGCAGCCAGCACTTAACCACGGCTCTAGTGAAACTGCCGTGCAAAGGAACCAGAGGAGAACCAAAAAAAGAATTGTAGGGGCGCGGAGATCGAACCCGGCGTTCAGAAGCCGCGGTCACGTGACTCGAGAGGGGCCGCTTGTTTCGCGCAGTTTTTGCATGCGCGCGTCAGTTCAGCGCTGACCACCGTTGTGGGCAGAAGTGTCTAAAGAACCTGTATACTGGAAATTGAACTTTTGAATAAAGATCTGTTGGAAACCCCAGTTGTCGTTCTTCAGACCGCCAAATTGGTGATCCCGACCTGTCTAGCCGTCGTTAGACAAGAAGAATTATGCAGGAAATGAGTGTCCCCGCAGAATCAGCCAGCACGAGGCAGTGCTCAGCGGCCTTCAAACTGCCAGCCTTTTGGCCTGATCAACCTCAGTTGTGGTTCGCCCATGTTGAGGCACAGTTCCACCTCCATCGCATCGTGGCGGATGACACAATGTATTTCCATATTGGTGGGGGCTTTGCCACAGGACTGTGCCTCGAGGCTGTTGCCCTACATCAGGGGCCCGAGGTCCATCACCAAATACAAAGGGCTGAAGGCCCTGCTGCTCCACGCTTACGGTCTCAGCCGCAGAGACAGAGCGGCGAAGCTGCTGCACATGAACTGTGTCGGCGAACGGCGGCCATCCACCATCATGGCGAAGATGTTAGCCCTGATGGACGGGCATCGCCCATGGCTGCTTTTTGAACAGGTGTTCCTGGACCAGATGTCTGACAAAGTCCAGCTAATTCAGCGACCCGCAACAACTCGTGGAGAGAGCTGACGGACTGTGGGTGCACAGGCGGTGGGACGTTTTTGCTTTTGCCCGCGCCCTGGTCACACAACGGGTGCAGCCGAGCCGACATCGAGGGGAGGAGGAAGAAGCCCAGCCCAGCGCCGAAGAAGAATCGCAGCGGTCAGTGGTCTACAGTCAACGCAGATGGTGCTACTACCACCAACGATACGGACCCGAAGCCCAAAGATGTCGGAACCCCTGCTCGTATACGGGAAACGCCCCAGTCGATCATCCATAGAGGTGAACGCAATCGTCCCAAACGAATGCCTCTACATCCGCGATCGCCATTCCGGCCACCGTGGCCTGGTGGACTCTGGTGCCCATGCCAGTATCCTGCCTCCGAGTGCACAAGATATTCGTGCCGGTAAGGTAGGACCCGTCCTCTCGGCTGTTAACAGGAGCGATATTTGCACTTACGGTACGCGGTCCGCGAACCTAAATTTCGACTCCCGCCAGTACAGGTGGACGTTTATCATTGCTGATGTCGTTGTGGGGGCCGATTTCCTGCGCGCGTTCTCCCTGTTAGTCGATGTGCGAGGTGGACGCATGGTCCCTGTGTCGGGCCTATTTCATGCCAAGCCGCGCAATCCGTCAATGCCCCTAGGGCAATTCGACGAATTAGCTGAGATCCAGCAACCTTTTGCAGCCATGCTCGCCGACTTCCCAGGGTTGCTCACACCCCGGTTCGATGGGGCCGCGCCCCGTCATGGCGTGGTCCACCACATTCCCACTGAGGGCCCACCGCCTCCCGCCCGATAAACTGCGCATCGCACGAGATGAGTTCCAACTTATGGAGGACCTAGGGTAGCCCCTGGGATTCACCGTTACACATGGTGCCCAAAGCGTCCGGGGGTTGGAGACCTTGCGGTGATTACAGGCGTTTGAACGCCATAACCAAAGCTGATCGGTACCCAGTCCCGAACATCCAGGATTTCTCGGCCCATCTGGAAGGTGCGACCTTCTTCTCGAAGGTTGACCTTATTCGCGGGTGTAATCAAATCCCGGTTCACCCCGACAACGTCCCTAAAACGGCCACCATTACCCCTTTCGGCCTTTTCAAATGGCTCAGAATGCTGAAGAACGCTGCTCAGGCATTCCAAAGGCTAATGGATCAGGTCGGTCGGGGTTTGCCATTCATTTTCATCTACCTGGATGATATCCTGGTGGCCAGCAGCTCACAGGCGGAGCATGTCAGGCACCCACGCCTACTTTTCGAACGGCTGCGCAAACACAGGTTGGTGATCAACCCTGCGAAGTGCCAGATCGGGTTGCGCTCCATTTCTTTATTGGGTCATGGCATCACCTTCCACGGTGCGCAGCGACTGCCCGAGAAAGTCGACGCTATCCGTCGCTTCCCGAGGCCCCTAGGTCAAGGGTCTACAGGATTTTATCGGGATGGTTAACTTCAACCACCGAGTCAACCCGTCTGCAGTTGCCATCATGCGGCCATTGTTCCAATGCCTGGCTGGTAAGCCCAAGGACCTGGTCTGGTCTAAAGAGGCACAGAAGGCATTTGAGGGGGCTAAAACTGCATTGGCCAATGGCACTATGCTGGAACACCCTAGGGCGTCAACCCAAATGGCCCTCACCGTATACGCTTCCGACGTTGCGGTAGGCGCCGTCCTCGAGCAGCGTGTAGGTAATTGCTGGGTGCCACTGGCATTTTCCAGCAGGCAGCTGCGAGCCCCCAAAGCTAAGTATAGCGCTTTTGACCGGGAGCTCCTCACACTTTACCTAGTGATCCGCCATTTTAGCTATTTCCTGGAGGAGCACGCTTTCACAGATCACAAGCCACTAACGTTTGCCTTGACCAAGGTATCTGACCCTTGGTCTGCCAGACAACAACGGCACCTCGCCTACATTTCCGAATTCATGTCCGATATTCAGCATGTGGCAAGGAAGCTGAACGTTGTGGTTGACGCGTTGTCCCGTCCAGCGCTGCCCGAAGTCTCAGCGCTTAGCTTAGGCATTGATTATGAGGAGCTGGCCACTGCCCAACAGGCAGATGCCGGTATGGAGGTTTATCGCAATGCTGAATCAGGGCTCAAGCTGGTTAAGATGCCCTGTGGCGCCGCCGGCATGCAAGTTCTTTGCGATAACTCCACGAGCAAAACCCGTCCCAACAGCTTGGCGGCGGCGAATATTTGACACCATCCACAGCCTAGCGCACCCATCCATTCGCGCCACCTGTGCCTTGATCGCGGTGAAGTTCATCTGGCACGGGTTAAGGAAGCAGGTCACAGCATGGGCTCATTCCTGCATCCCATGCCAGACCTCCAAGGTACAGAGACATGTGCACCCGCCGGTCCAGGATTTTGCCGTCCAAGACAGCAGGTTCCTGCACATCCATGTCGACCTGGTAGGTCCCTTGCCATGTTCGCGCGGGGCTACTCGCTTACTGACCATCGTGGACAGGTTTACCAGGTGGGCGGAGGCAATACTGTTAACGGATACCTCCGCTGAGGCATGTGCGAGGGCCATTGTCTCCAATTGGATCGCTCGTTTTGGGGTCCCCTCAGATATCACTACCGATCGTGGGGCCCAGTTCACGTCCTCCCTGTGGTGCGGTATGGTGCAGCTGTATGGCGCGAAGCTGCATCAGACCACCGTGTATCACCGAGTCCAACGGGTTGGTTAAGCGTTTCCACAGGCACCTCAAGTCGGCATTGAAAACTCGACTCACCGGCCCAGATTGGGTCGACCAGTTACCTTGGGTCCTCCAAGGCATCGGAACAATGCCTAAGGAGGACCTCAAAGCCTCCTCGGCCGAGTTGGTTTATGGCTCGGTTTTGCGAGTTCCCGGGGATTTCGTGCCTGTCCCCCAGGACTAAGGGGTCCCGGTTACAGCGTTGTTAGCTGACCTTCGCGAGCGGGCACGCGCTTTGGTCCCAGTTCCCATTTCCCGGCATGGTTCGGCTGCGGTGCATGTGCCTACTATGTTATGGGATTGTGCTTATGTTTTTTCCGTAGAGACGCTCATCCCTCTCCGTTACAGCGGGTGTACGAGGGTCCGTACAAGGTGCTCAGTACTGGTGTCACGATGTTCACGTTGGACATGGGTGGCAAGGAGGAGTTCGTCCGTGAGCCGCCTTAAGCCAGCAGACATCGTTGAGGATAGCCCAGTGACAGTGGCTACTCCGCTGCGTAGCCGTCTGCACCTGTTACCCCCGGTCATGTTTCTCCGGTCCCCTTTGTTACGCCCATCCCTCGTTCACGTTTTTCACGACACTCCGGTCCTGTTCTGCCCCGGGACTCAGACTACACGTTCCGGTCTGGGGGGAGGGGCAGGTAGTGGCGCCTGCTGGCGTACGCAGTGATCGAGCCTGGCGTTCGGAAGTCGCGGTCACATGACTCAGGAGGGGCCGCTTGTTTCGCGCGGTTTTTGCGTGCACGCCTCAGTTCAGCGCTGACCACCGTTGTGGGCAGACCTGTCTAAAGAACCTGTATACTGGAAATCGAACTTTTGAATAAAGATCTGTTGGAAACCCCAGTTGTCGTTCTTCAGACCGCCAAAACCTAATAGTTAAGAGAAAGAAACAAGACATGTAGACTGGGAAATAGAGTCTGAGCCAGAGAGAGATATGGAGAGAGAGAGAGAGAGGAGAGAGAGAGAGAGAGAGAGCGAGAGAGGGGGAGAGGGAGAGAGATAGTGCTGGTCACCGCGTGGGGTCGAGGGCATTGTAAATAATGACTGCATCATTACTTGATGTATTGTAACCGCTGAATGCGTTTTTGATGTGACGTATTATGCATTTTTGCTGAATAAAGTCCTTGGAAAAGGGAAAAAAAGAGGGAGAGAGAGAGAAGGAGATAAAGAGAGAGAGACGGTATGATTGACCAGTGCCAGTTAGAGGCACTCAACTGGAAGAGTTCGTCCTGACTCTTATTGTTCTGTCTCCATTTGTGAAGAGGACTATAGCATCCTATTTCCAGACTGTGCAATCATTTTGTTCCTTTTAGTCACCATGTGCTATACTGAGAAGGTCATTATTGCAATGTGCTGGCAACTTGATTCAATTCATAAGCACATTTGGTGCAGCCTACCCGACAGCTTGCCCAGTAGAGCCTTACAGGACAGTACTTTTGTGCACCCGACTTCCATTGCTCCAAGTAGCTCATAACCCAGAGATAATTTTGTGCCATTGAGCCAACAAGCAATACTTAACAATTTGTGTCATTTTTTTGGCAGACATCCTAACCCTCCATTTTAATGATTGTTGGCACTTTGGCAGAAAGGTTACTTTAGCAGCCATTATGTTAAACCAGTAAAATCATTAATCAAGACAATCAGATGAGCGGAGGCATTACAAATCATTCAACAGATGAACTGAGTGGGACCAAGGCTCCAGTCCATGAGGCAGTTCAAGCAAAGAAGCACGTAATGTTGCAAAGTGTGAGGGGGAGAGGAGAGGGGTTTTAATGGAGTTGTTCAAAATTAGGTCATAGTTTGATATAGTAAAGAAGGAATCTCATTCCACTGAATATAAGACTACTGACTGGAAAACCCCAATACGAGGCATAAATAGGGTGCATGGCCAGTACCTTTTCCACAGAGTGAAAATTTCAAATACTAGAGGGTATAGCTTTAAGGAAGTGGGGCAATGTTTAAAGGAAACTAGACCAAGTGCGGCATGTTTTTATATTGAGTGTTGTAGATACACTGCCTCGAGCAGGCCCAGCTCACCCACCCTGGACCGAAGACAGAGGGACCGCCGCTAGGCCCCACTCGCCCAAAGCAAACTCTGATATTTTATTGTCACTTATACCAAAGTATGGCACAATTCTTTGTTTTTGCAATAAGCACATAAAAAAGTCACTACCAAGGCACTAACAAAATTACAAAAAAGTACTCATCCTTTTGTTATCCTCCCCAACCCGACGCTGGGCCCCCTTTGTTCTCGGCGGCGCCTCGGCCCGATTCTGACCTCGGGGTTCCGACCTCAGCTCACCCTGCTCCGACCTCAACCTGGTTTCGACCTTGGCAAGGCTCCGTCACTGGGTCTCCGAATGCCGAGAGTGAGGTGGGCCGTGTTGAGTGAGGTGGGTTTTGTTGAGTGAGGTGGACCGTCGAGAGTGAGGAAGACCATGTTTAGTGAGGAGGAATGTCGAGAGTGAGGTGGGCTGTTGAGAGCGGAGGAGGACCCATGCCAGGGAGAGCAAGGAGGGAAACATAGAAACATAGAAAATAGGTGCAGTAGTAGGCCATTCGGCCCTTCGAGCCTGCACCGCCATTCAATATGATTATGGCTGATCATCCAACTCAGTATCCTGTACCTGCCTTCTCTCCATATCCCCTGATCCCTTTAGCCACAAGGGCCACATCTAACTCCTTCTTAAATATAGCCAATGAACTTGCGCCACTGAGAGCAGCCCGGCGGGGGGTGCCATGAACGAAGGGGGACCCAGCGGGGAGGCCTGGTTCGCCTCTGCAAGCAGAAGATAAATCTGTTAATGAGTCTTTGGTAACTTTGTCGGCACCAGAAATGTGGTAACTCTTGTGTACTGCCTGGGTGAGGTCAAGTCAAGTCAAGTCAAGTTTATTCGTCACATAAGCATACGAGATGTGCAGTGAAATGAAAAGTGGCAATGCTCGCAGATTGTGCAAAAAAACAAACAAACAAACTACAAACAGAATCACATATTTACATAATACATATTTGTGGGAGGGAAGAAAAGGAAAAAAACAGCAATTTAAAAAAAACACCACACAATAGTAAAATGGTACAGTAAAGTTAATCCCTCGAGAGATAGGAGTTTACAGTCCTAATGGCCTCTGTGAAGAAACTCCTTCTCATCCTCTCCGCTCTCACAGCATGGCAACGGAGGCATTTGCCTGACCGTAGCAGCTGGAACAGTCCATTGCTGGGGTGGAAGGGGTCTCCCATGATCTTGTTGGCTCTGGAGTTGCACCTCCTGATGTATAGTTCCTGCAGGGGGGGCGAGTGTAGTTCCCATAGTGCGTTCGGCTGAACACACTACTCTCTGCAGAGCCTTCTTGTCCTGGGCAGAGTAGTTCCCAAACCAAATCGTGATATTTCCGGACAAGATGCTTTCCACAGCCGCTGAGTAGAAGCACTGGAGGATCCTCAGAGACACTCTGAATTTCCTCAATTGCCTGAGGTGGTAAAGGCGCTGCCTTGCCTTACTCACGAGTGCTGCAGCGTGTGATGTCCATGTCATATCCTTAGAGATGTGGACACCAAGGTATTTAAAACAGCTCACCCTATCCACAGTATCCCCATTTCTCTTCAATGGTGTGTACATTCTCGGATGATGTGTCCTCCTAAAGTCCACAATCAGCTCCTTAGTTTTTTTGATATTCAAGAGGAGGCTGTTTTCCTGGCACCAGAGTGCTAGATCAGCCACCTCCTCCCGGTAGGCCTTCTCATCGTTGTCTGAGATCAGACCCACCACCACAGTGTCATCAGCAAACTTTATTATCGAGTTGGAGTTGAGCCTAGCCACACAATCATGTGTGTACAGGGAGTTGAGTAAGGGGCTGAGGACACAACCCTGGGGGGTTCCTGTGCTCAGTGTGAGGGACTTTGATGTATTTCCTCCCATCTTGACTACCTGGGGCCTGGTCTGCTGTATGATTTTACCAGGCTTTTCACTGTACCTAGGTACATGAGACAATAAAGTATCTTTGAATTATTGAGTTGAATCTGAATTGTTGAAATGCTTGTGGCATTTAAGAGGTTATCAGATAGGCACATAAATATGCAGTGGATGGAGTCCTGGTAGCGCCTTGCAGCTGTCCGCACAAGGTGGAGAGGTAACCTGAACCAACATCTCAAAACGGGGGAAGAGAAACTGATGAACGCAGCAGCAGACAAGCGGGCACGCAGAAAGTAGCGCAGCAACTTCAACAGACCAGAGACCACACACAAATGGGAGCTTTGCGACAGAGACTGTCACTCCCACATTGGACTCTTCAGCCACAAGCGACGCTGCTCTAGCCGAGGTTTGGAGCAAGCAGCCAACAACTAGGATGCATCCATTGTGATTTTAAAGGATTTAAGAGAGTTAGATAGAGCTCTAGGGGTTAGTGGAGTCAAGGGATATGGGAGAAGGCAGGCACGGGTTAATGATAGGGGACGATCAGCCATGGTCACAATGAATAGCGGTGCTGGCTCGAAGGGCCGAATGGCCTCCTCCTGCACCTATTTTCTATGTTTCTATCTAATTTTCTATCACCCATGGTCAGTCATGACCGAGGGGGGCCAACAAATGGAGGGATATGTATTTCGGCACTGTGTTTGGCACAGGCAATGTGGGCCGAAAGGCCTGTTGTGCCGTGCTATATTATATGAAACGAACAGTGAGAGGATCAGAGTAACGTAGAAGGGAGGGTTTATTCTTTTTAAGATGTGGTGCTTCATTTTCAAACATAAATGGGAAAGGGATTTGAAAGTGACCTTCACAAGAGCTATGGTGAGAAGTTTGTTCAGGTTACCGACTTAAATTGTGATTTTAAAGAGATAAAGATTTTATGCACATTAGGATGAATGGACTGCTTCTATGTTTTCAGCTGCCTGGTCCCTCAGCTTTGGAATTGTTTACTGGTGAATAGTTGACCCTTCTCCCTAAGTAATGTCATTACTATATAAAGCTGACAAGGTTTCGGATTTAAAAAATCTACTCGATGACAATTACACATGCTAATTACAATCATTAAATTACCCAAGTTCACATACAAGAAGTTTTCCTCTGATAACAATATGTTATTTGGATCAAACCCATTTTAACTTAATTAGTTCAAGGAAAGGGAGGAAGAAACAATGGTAACTCCATGTTCAACCTGGTTACTGCTTCCCCTGGAGCAGTTGGTGATTCAACCCGTGCAGGTTTTGTCTGCTGCTCTCTCAAATATTTAAAGAGTTGCTTTGGGATCCTAGTGATACTGATGGGGGTCTAGCACCCAGGAGCATGGGTTTGAGAGGGAAAGATTGATCAGCCATGATTGAATGATGGAGTAGATTTGATGGGCCGAATGGCCTGATTCTACTCCAAGAACTTGTGTCCTTCACTGGTTGCAACACACGATCAGCAGAAGCATCCTAACGGAGGCACAGACTCATAGAACTAAGCACCACTGGCCGCCCATCGTCATTGGGGATGCACTGTTGAAGGAAATGGGCCTGGCACAATGGAGAAGGTTAGGAGGTGCCTCATGTGTACTGCCGAGGTGAGGGCTGCTGTATGATTTTACCGGGTTGTATGCAAAGCAAAGCCTTTCACAGTTGTCACCTCGAGTGCTTCCACTCTGACCATTACTTCTGGCAATTAGAATAACAATTCACACAGAGTGCTAAAGGGCCTGTCCCACTTACGTGTCCTTGGCACGCAAATTACGTGACCTCCTGGTTGCGTTGAGGGGCATGGGCATTGGATGGCCGCGCAAGGCCAGCCCCGCTGAGAAGTGCGGAGGGGCTCCGAACTTTTTGTAGCAAACGAAATCTTTGCGCGCCAACGACCTGTCGCGTAACTGACGGCCAAAGTGGGACAGGCCCAAGACCCTGGCATGATACAATGTCTCACCTCCAACAGCAGCAGACGCAGGCAAACGATCGTCAATCTCGGCCTGGGGCTCACGGCCGTTGCGGTCCGGATCCGCCCCCACTCCTACTCCCAGAGCAGAACCAAGAAAATTGAAGATAGACACAAAATGCAGGAGTAACTCAGCGGGACCAGTAGCATCTCTGGAGAGAAGGAATGGGTGATGTTTCGGGTTAGTCTTTTCACCCTTTTTTTAATTTTTAGTGAAAGTGTTTGTTTTAAAGGTCTTCTAGTATTTTATGTGGTGGGTGGGGGGAGGGGAAGGGGGAAACTTTATTTCATAGTCCCTACCTGGACTGGAGTGGCCTTTCCTGTCGGGACTGCAGCTTCGGTGGCGGCGCAGTGCAGGGACACCATCACGGAGCGGGCGATGCCTTACCTGGTCGCAGTGCGGTGGGCTCCGGAGTGCTGTGGCCGCCGACTCCAACATCGAGGAGCTGTGGCAGTGGGCGTCCAAGCCGCGGGCGGTGCTGGATTTAAAACACTGCAGAGCCTGGGATCCAGGATCGCCAGTCGGAGCTCCAACCAGCGTGGCCTGAGGACTACGGGAGCCGCAGTCTCCGGGGTGGGAGCGGCCGCTCCAGACATTTCCAAGCAGCTGAGGAGTGTTCACCCAATGCCGGAGTTCCATCTTTCCGGCAAGAGGGCCTGAAAACATCGGACTGGCTGCGGAGGCCACAATAGGCCCAACTATGGGTGAACCGGGGATGGGACTTGACATTGCTGCCTTCCGCCACAGTGGGAACCATTTTGGGGGGATGTTTTTATGTTGTTAAATTCTTTAATGTTGTGTCTTATCTTTATTAATGTACTGCATTGGCAAGTCAAATTTCACTACACCATTTGGTGTATGTGATAATAAATGTCCTTTGTATCCTTTGTATCCAAGACCCTTTTTTTCAGACTGACGAAGAGTCTCGACACGAAACATCACCTATTGCTTCTCTCCAGAGATGCTGCCGGTCCCGCTGAGTTACTCCAGCATTTTGTGTCCATCTTCAAATGACGTCACGCGCTCCAGACGGCTGTGCGTACTCATAAAATTGCGCGTGACCTTCGTGGGACCGTTGCGTAATTTGAGTGCCAAGGAAACGTAAGTGGGACAGGCCCTTAAGTTTACTTTCTGTTGTGCTGCTGCAAGTAAGAATTTCAATGTTCCATTTCAGGATGTTTGACATTAAAACACACTCTTTCAATTTGGGAGATTTGTGCCTTTTCCACAGTAACCAACCAGTAAATAGTTTGTTTAAAATAATTTCTGGTTACTTCTTCATATGCAAAAATCTTATTTCAATAGTCGTAGTTCAGCAAAAAAAAAGACACTTAACAGAACAGTTTCCATACACAACAGAAACATTGCCAAAACATATATTAGCTCACTCACAATCAATCTATTGTCTGCCAAGTAGACTGTTACAGTTAAGCAGCAGATAAAGTTCATCATTTGCACAGGTTTGATCTTTACATGTGTTTATTTCCTTAAGTCCTCTCCATCATCTTTACAATATCCCCCACCCCACCCTTACATACACTCCTAAAAATCTTTCAAATTGAGCTGTCACTTTCTTTTCACATGCTAACCTCCGCTTCCTTATATGCTGAGCCCTCTCGGCTTAGAACAGTCTGTTCCCTATCAGAGGAAATGGCCATTAAACAGGAAAGGTCCTATTCTTTTGCAAAAATGTTGCAACAATTGGAACAAAATACTTAAAGGTGGGAATCAAGTGAGCTGAACTAACTTCATCAAGGTACAAACCTATCTTGTGATCTTGAGTGACATGTTCATGTTTATGCACTCAGACCTTGTACAAGCAGGTATGTATAGGATAATTGACTGCTTAGAAAGCCAGACAACAAAACTGCATTTGGAAAGAAAAAACAAGGAGCATATTCATTCGGGAGAGATCTATTAGTGAAATGTAAATGAGGCCACACGAGTAAATTTATGAGCCTCAGACTGGAAATATTGGATGAGCAGTCTAATTACTCCAGGGCATTCATGTTTTCTAACTAAATCTGGGATTGCATGGGGTGGAAGCATAGCAAAGTTGCCAAAAAGGGAAATTACGTGTTGCAGAGAGGAGTGAGGTAAAAATAAGTTTGTAAAACATTTTTTTAATGCTTCCACAACTACACTACACTATTATATTATAAATATGATCACCTCAGAGGTGAAGTTGCACTATGAAAATGCAGTTGGCTATCATTTATAAACAATGCACATCTGTTCAGATTCAATAGCATTCCATAATGGTGAATGGTGTGGGATTTACATGCCTTGTTGATACTGATTCACAGTTGAGGGATTCTGCACATTAATTGCGCAATTCTACATATGAAATGGCAATGCATTTTAATTGTGCTATTATAAGAATTTCATTGTTCAGTTTCGGTATATAAATGAAATACTCTTAACACTCTTGCTGCTTCATTGTTTCACTGAACAAGAGAAGTTTGCTCAGACATTAGACTTTTTTCAGATTATAGAGAAACAGTGCAGAAACAGGCCCTTCGGCCCATGGAGTCTCACATCGACCAGTGATCACCCTGAACACTGGCATTATCACAAGGACAATTTACAATTTTACCGAAGCCTAATTAACCTACAAACCTGTACGTCTTTGGAGAGTGGGATGAGACTGGAGCACCTGGAGAAAAACCCATGTGACCACAGGGGCTCAACACCTCCCTGTGTGCCTGGGTCCTGGACTTTCTCACCGCCAGGCCCCAGGTAGTCAAGATGGGAGGGAATACATCGAAGTCCCTCACCCTGAGCACAGGATCGCCCCAGGGTTGCGTCCTCAGCCCCCTATTATACTCCTGTACACACATGACTGTGTGGCTAGGTTCAGCTCCAACTCAATAATTAAGTATGCTGATGACACTGTGGTGGTGGGCCTGATCTCAGACAACGATGAGAGGGCCTACCGGGAGGAGGTGGCTGATCTAGCACTCTGGTGCCAGGATAACAGCCTCCTCTTGAACATCAAAAAAACATAGGAGCTGATCATGGACTTTAGGAGGGCACATCATCCGAGGACGTACACTCCATTGAGGATAAATGGGGATCCTGTGGATAGGGTGAACTGTTTTAAATATCTGGGAGTCCACATCTCCGAGGATATGACATGGGCATCACACACCTCAGCACTCGTGAATAAGGCAAGGCAGCGCCTTTACCACCTCAGGCAATTGAGGAAATTCAGAGTGTCTCCGAGGATCCTCCAGTGCTTCTACGCAGTGGCGGTGGAAAGAATCTTGTCCGGGAACATTATCATCTGGTTTGGGAATTGCTCTGCCAAGGACAAGAAGGCTCTGCAGAGAGTAGTGCGTTCGGCCGAACGCACTATGGGAACTTCACTTGCCCCCCTGCAGGAACTATACATCAGGAGGTGCAACTCCAGAGCCAACAATATCATGAGAGACCCCTTCCACCCCTGCAACGGACTGTTTCAGCTGCTACGGTCAGGCAAACGCCTCCGTTGCCATGCGGTGAGAATAGAGAGGTTGAGAAGGAGTTTCTTCCCAGAGGCCATTCGGACTGTAAACGCCTATCTCACCAGGGACTAACTCTACTGAACGTTTTTCCTTCCATTATTTATTATGTAAAGGTATATGTGTGTTATGATTGTGTTTATAGTTTGTTTGGTTGTTTGTCTTTTTGCACAAAAGTCCGCGAGCATTGCCACTTTCATTTCACTGCACATCTCGTATGTGTATGTGACAAATAAACTTGACTTGACTTGACTCGACTTGACTTGGAGAACGTCCAAACTCCGTACAGATAGCACCCATAGGTTGAACCTGGATTGAACCTGGGTCTTAGTGCTGTAAGGCAGCAAATCTACCACTGTGCCACTATGCTACACATTGTGTCCTTTGAGCCTGCTCAGCCATTCAATAAAATCATTGTTGTTCTGATTTGAAATCACAGTTTTGCCTTCCTGCCAACCTTTGGTAATCTTTTACTCCTCGGAATTCCATCTATCCCAGCCATAATAATATTTTAAGACTCATCTTCCATCTACCTTTGTGAAAGAGCGTTGTAAAGGCTCACAACCGCTGAGAGAAAAACTTTAGTCTCTTCTCGGTCTAAAATTCTTAATCCTCTCATTCTAGTCATTGACCCCGAGTTCTAGATTCCCTCACTTAAGGGAACATCGTGCTGTCAATCTTCCTTGAGATCTACGTTTCCATCAAGGCATCTCACACTCTTTTAAGCTTCAGTTATACAAGCCTAGTCTGCCCAAGGGGGGAAGGAATTAAAGGGGCTCCACATGGCAGTTCTTTTCCACAGAGGGTGATGGTATATGGACCAAACTGCAAGAGGAGGTGGTAGAGGCAGGTACAATTACAATATTTAAAACAACATTTGGACAGGTACCTTTAGATAGGAGATTTTAGAGGAATTTATGCCAAATGCAAGTACAGTAAGTGGGGAAATAGTAGAAACATGGAACCGCAGTTGCTGGTTTATATCAAAGGTAAACATAAAGTGCTGGAGTAACTCAACGGGTCTGGCAGCATCACTGAAGAAAAATGTCCAGTGATGTTTTGGGTTGGGGCTTGTCTGAAGATGGGTTGCAACCCAAAAGATCTCCCATCCTTTTTCTTCAGAGATGCTACCCGTTGAGTTACTCCAGCATTTTGTCTCTCATACAAGTAAATGGGATTAGCTTAGATAGATATCTTGCTCATCATGGACGTGTTTGGCCGAATAGGCTGTTTTTGTGCTATATAACTGCATGAATCAATGAATTTCTCCTAAGCTCACCCACCCTTTTCAGCTTTCAGTCAATTACCTGCACTGTACCTTTTGCTAACCAGCTGAAATTAATACCTTTGCAATAATGCAAAGAAACAAAGAAATAGTCTCACTAATCCTCAATATAATTGAAGCGTAACCTTCCTACTTCGTTACTGAATTTCCTTAACAATAAATGCTTGCAATCTGATAGCTTTCTTAATATCTTATTTTATCTGCATTTGTGATTCATGCATTAGTACATCCAGTTCCCTTAGTGTCACAGAGCTCTGCAATCTCTTATTATTCACATAATATCCTATTTTACCTACAAAAATACTTTCACTTGCTTCTACATTATTTCAATTTGCCCGTAATTTTGCCCACTTGCTTGACCCATCTATGTCCTTTTGCAGCCTTGGTATCAAAGCTATGCAATAGAAAATAATTAAGGTTAATCACTGAGCTGTCATTTATATAAATCAAACCAGCTTTAAAGATCAATTGGACCAATACTCTTTCTTTGTGCCAAAAATCAGTAATGTCTATTTCCAACATATTATTTCGATAATTTAGTGTATGTAATTAATTGCAACATTGTAACATGTTTTTGCCACCAATCTAACAATGAAAAAGATTTTGTGGAAATCTAAATGCAATGATTTTCGACAAACTGGAATAGTTTAAAAGTCTGAACAGCAAAGGGTTTCCAAACAGGCAACATGATAAGTGGATCCAATAAAGAAGCTATTCAACCTGCAGTACTATTCAGGGCAGGAACTGCTTGACTGCCTCCGTGAACTCCGTAACCATGGGGAAAGTCTGTGAGATCAGTTAGTGCATTGATTCTGGATGTGAAGGAGCTTCCTGCAGCTGTTTCTGGGGGCAGAGAAATGAAACACTTGAAACAATTAGAGAAGATGGTATGAAGTGCACTGACAGCCTGTGGAGGGAGAGATTTTGAATTGAGGCATGCAGTACCCTGGCAAAAGTCTATGGTTTATTAGGTGACATGTGACAAGGGCAGCACGGTGGTGCAGCGGTAGTTGCTGCTTTACAGCGCCAAAGATCTGGCTTTGATCCTGACTATGGCTGCTGCCTATACGGAGTTTGTACGCTCTCCCCGTGACTGCGTAGGCTTTCTCCAGGTGCTAGGGTTTCCTTCCACACTCCAAAGACGTACAGGTCTGTAGGTTAATTTGGCTTTGGTAAAAATTGTAAATTGTCCCTAATATGTAGGATAGTGCTAGTGTATGGGGATCGCTGATTGGCGAGGACTCAGTGGGCTGAAGGACCTGTTTCCGCAATGTATCTCTATATTAAACTAAATCGTGACTTCCTGAAGGTTAAATAGAGGCTACACTGTGGCTTTCAATGTTGGGATAATGGTTGGAATTAGACATGTTCAAGGTATTGCTTGGATTAGAGGGCATTAGTTATAAGGAGAGGTTGGACAATCTTGGTTTGGTTTTTCTGGAGTATCGGAGTCTGTACGGAATCTGATAGAAATATATAAAATCATTTGGGAACCTTTTTCCCAGGGTGAAAATGTCAATGACCAGAGGGCAGGATTTAAAGTAGATAAACGTTTTTTATACAGTGTGGTGAGTGCCTGGAAAGTGCTGCCAAGAATGATAGTGGAGGCAAATACTAGAGTGCCATTTAAGAGGCTTTTAGAATGGCAGGATATGGATCATGTGTAGGAGATTAGTTCAACCTGGCATTATGTTTGAGACAGACATTGTGGGCTTAAGGACCTAAACCTATGCTGTACTAATCTATGTTCCATGTACCACCCTGTGAAATATGTCTGGGGGGAGGATGGAGAGACGGACTGTCATTTCTGGTGAGCAACTTGGTTGTACAGGATGAACAAAGCTGACAGGTTCCCCAATGAAAATAAATGAAAACTTGGATTGTTTTCTCGGGAGCATCGGAGACTGAGGAGAGACCTGATAGATATATACAAAATTATGAGAGGCATAAATAGGGGAGACAGTCAGAACATTTTTTTCCCAAGGTGGAAATATCAACGTCATAGAGGGCATAACTTTAAGTGAAAGGGGCAAAGTTTAATGGAGATTTGTGTGGCAAATTTCTACAGAGGATGGTGGGTGCCTGGAACGTGCTGCAGGAGGTGGTGGTGGAGACAGATATGAGAGTAGCCTTTAAAAAGATTTTAGATTGGAACATAGATATGTAGGGGAAGGAGTGGTATCGAAAATGTGCAAGAAGATAAGAATAGATTATCTTGGCATCATGTTCGGCACAGATATTATAGACCAAAGGGCCTTTTCCTGTGCTGTACTTTTCTATGTTCTATATACAGCCGGGTGTGTCTATGTACATCGATCTCGCTTATTACCTAATAAGGTCACATTGTTCATGTTATCACAAAGGCATAGCTATGTTTAACATTGAACAAATTAGGCACAGTTGGCACAGGAATTGTGTCTCCCCTGCAGTTTGGCTGGCAGGGTGAGGGCCTGGTAGAGAGAATTCATGGTTGCTGCCAAGGACTAATTATCAAGTTGTCAGCTGAGGGTTTTAGCCCTATGGCAAAGCTCTGACATTTATTTGGTAAGCTGGATTCAATTTACTGATGGCAAAAAGCACACAACTTTTTTACAATGGGACTGTGTTTCTCAAAAAATGAAGCTATTGACAAAGCTGAAATTCAGAAAGTAAGAACATTTGGCAAACTGCAGCTTTGGTGTTAAACATTTTTATACGTTTAATTTAGTTTAGAGATACAGCGCGGAAACAGGCCCTTCGGTCCACTGAGTCCACATCGACCAGCGATCCCCGCACACTAGCGCTATCCTACACATGCCAAGGCCAATTTACAACCTTTACCGAAGCCAATTAACCCACAAACCTGTATGTCTTTGGAGTGTGGGAGGAAACCGGAGCTCCCGGAGAAAACCCACGCAGGTCATGGGGAGAACGTACAAACTCCGTACGGACAGCACCCATAGTCAGGATAGAACCCAGGTCTCCATCGCTGTGAGGCAGCAACTCTACCACTGCGCCACAGTGTCACCTAGTACAATGAACCTGTATGAATCCCATTTAATGCACACTTTTTTGAAAGAATTTTAGGAGAGCCTCAAATGTTCTGATGTTTACCTAAGATTCTTAGGAAAAAAAATTCCCAAATAGTATCATCACATGACATTCGTGAAGTTTCATTGTACTTACACACTCATCGTCATAATCAATACATAACAAGCATGCGTTCTAACAGCCAAGTTCTCACCAGCATTTTATACACATGGCATAGAAGGCTGTGGTCTGAGTGCTGAGAAATGAGAATAGATACGTATTTGATGGGCAGCATAGGTATGATGGGTGAAAAAAACTGTTTCCGTGCACCACTAATCTATGAATCTATCACTTCAGTGGAGTCACAGTGTCAGAGAGCTATACAGCATTGCTACAAGTCCTTCTGCCTCCCTTGTCCTTGCTGACCAATTTGGCAGTCACATTTGACTGTATTTGGCCTAATGTACTCTAACCCCTCCTTATCGATATATATATCCAAATGCCCTTCAGCCCACCTTGCCCACATCAGCTAACATGGCCCATCTACACTAATCCCACCTGCCTGCATTTGGCCCATATCCATTTAAATGTGTCTTATCCATGCACCTGTCTAAATATTTCTTAAACATTTTGATAGTACCTGCCTCAACTACCTCCTCTGGCAGCTCGTTCCATACACCCACCACACTTTGTTCTCCTAGTTATCCCTCAGGCTCCTATTAAATCTTTCCCTTATCATGTTTAACCTATGTCCTCTGATTCCTCTGTTCTGGGCTTTTAAAAGTCATAATTGAACCAACTTTTATAGACTTCTTTGGCAGCTCATTCCAGATATTCAATGCCCTTTGAATGAAATAGGTTCCCCTTATACCCTTTTTATATCTCTCCACTCCCACCATAAGCTTGCGGCCTTCAGTATTATAAGCCTGGGAAAAAGCATTCATTTTATCATTGCCCCTCATGATCTTGTACACCTCAATAAGAACACCCGTCAACATCCTATGGTCCAAAGAAGAATATCCCAGCCAATCCACACCCTGCCTATAACACAAGCCCGCAAGCCCTGGTGAATCTCTTCTGTATCCTTAATGACATACTTCCTGAGTAGAATTAGGACATTCGGCCCATCAAGTCTACTCTGCCATTTAAACATGTCTGTTCTATCTTTCTCTCTCAACCGCATTCTCCTGGCTTCTTCCCATAACCCCCTGACACTCATACTAATCAAACTGCATATGGTACTCCATGGTGTCACAACGTTTGTACTCAATATCCTTCCCAAGAGTGCCAAGTGTCTTCTTCACCACATTGTCCACCTCATTTGCTATTTCCAGTTCTCTGTGTTCTGCAATGCTCTCTAGGACTCTACCATTTACTGTATACGTCCTGCCACAGTTTGAAATATCAAAGTGCAACAAGTCACATTTGACAGAGTTAAATCCCATTTGCCATTCCTTACCAACTGCTCTGGATCCAGCTGTAAATTTAGATTACTTTCCTCATTGTCCACTATTGCCACCAATTGTGATGTCATCTGCTAGTTGACCAACAATTTTAACTACATTGTAATCCAAATCATTGATGTGGATAACAAACAACTGTGAACCCAGCACTGATCTCTGCAGCACTCCGCTGGTCACAGGCCTCAGAATAGAAAAAACAACTTTCCACAAATACCTTTTGTCACCTTCCCCCAAGTAAACTTGAATTTAAATTGGCCAGCTCAACTTGGATTCCATGTGACCTAATCTTCCAATCTAACTTTCCATACGGGGCCTTGTCAAAGGCCTTGCTATAGTCCATATAGACAATATCCACTTCCCTCATCTGTCCTCTTGGTGACCTTTTCAAAAGCTCCAGCAGATTCATGAGACACGATTTGTCGCACACAAAGCCATGTTGACTTCCCTACTCATTCAGTGGCTAAACCAATGCTGGAAACATTACCCATTCCTTCTCTCCAGAGATGCTGCCTGTCCCGCTGAGTTACTCCAGCTTTTTGTGTCTATCTTCGGTTTAAACCAGCATCTGCAGTTCTTTCCTACACATTAGTTTGACTTGTCCAGTCTACATGTCAGGTTCCCTGGAATTATTGTATTACCCCTATTTCATATGATTTCTGAAGTCACAATGCCTGTCCTTTCATCTTCTCCCTTATTACCATTCAAAACAGTCTTTCCAGATGTAACAAAGAATCACTTGCACTTCCTCCAATCTATTGTATGGCACCCAATGATCATAATTCTGCATTCTCTATATTGTAGAAATCAAACGCAGGTTGGATGATCATTTTGTGACATGCAGGGAACGGAGTCATATTGATTATGTGCAGGCAGATGAGAGATGGTCTTGGCATCATTTTTGGCACAAACATCGTGGACTGAAAGGCCAGTTTTTGAGCTTTACTTTTAGTTTAGTTTAGTTTAGTTTGGAGATGCAGTGTGGATACAGGCCCATCAGCCCACCGAGTACGCACCAACCAGTGATCCCCGCACATTAACACTATCCTACACACACTAAGGAGAATTTACATTTATACCAAGCCAATTAACCGACAAACCTGTATGTCTTTGGAGTGTGGGAGGAAACCACAGATTTCAGAGAAAACCCACGCAGGTCACGGGATAACATATAAACTCCGTACAGCCAGCACCCATCATCAGGATCAAACCTGTAGTCAGGATCGAACCCGGGTCTATGTTGCAGTAAGGCAGCAACTCTTCCACTGTGCCACCGTGCTGCCCGTTCTATGGACTAAGTTCCATGAGTTCAGTCCACAGGGGCAACGTGAGGTTCTGATTATCTCTTACTTTCACCATCCCACTCATACCCTGACCTTTCTGTGTGTGGTCTCCTGCACTGCTACAAAGAGGCCCAATGTCTGCTTGGGAAGCAACACCTTATCTTGCGTTTGGGCACATTGCAGCCTGTAGGACACCATGCCAAACTCACCAGTGCCAGGTAATTCTTTTTTTTTGCCTGCATTTAATGTGGAACTTCTATCTGACATGATATTGACTCCATTTTTCTATAAACGTGTCTTGGGAAACCCAAGGCTAAAATTAAGCTATTAAAGTATTTTAAATTAGATACAGGTTTGGAATGGATTTTATGACTGATTTTAACAGGCACATTGAGAAGAAACAGGGAAGCTGCAGTGCCAAAGCTGCCTCATAAAATTTGTAGTTCAGTTTCTTTTTTATTTATTTTCTGATCCAGTTTTCTTACATAGCTGAGAAAAATCAATGGCAAGAGGTGACCACATACTGAACGTATGTAAGATGGTCCCACAATGTTATTAATCCCTAGATATCTATTGTTCACTGCTGCTCGGTATGGGATCCAATCTAGATCTCGCTTTGGCTTTGGTCCAAACATGGCCAAAAGAGCTTCAATTGACCAAGTGTTAAGAAACCCAAGTAAAGCTGAACTTAATAGGATTGGTAAACCATTCTCCATTTAGTTGTAACAGGAAAGATGCTGTGGTTGCTAGCGGTCAATTTACTTGGCTCCAGGACTCCGCTGCAGGAATCTTCAGCAAAGTGGCCATTTGTGCTTGCACCACCGAGGTCAGAAGTGGATGAATGCAAAATGGTAAATTCCACAGAAATGAAGGAGCGCTACAGCTGCCTTACAGCACCAGAGACAGGGTTCATTTCTGACTACGGGTGCTGTTTGTACGGAGCGCGTATATGTTCCCCCTGTGACCACATAGTTTTTGCCCAGGTGCTCCGGTTTCCTCCCACACTTCAAAGACATACAGGTCTGTAGGTAAATTGGCTACTGCAAATTGTAAAATGCTACTAGTGTGTAGGATAGTGCTAGTGTACGGGGTGATCGATGGTCGGCGCGGACTTTGTAGACCAAAGAGCCTGTTTCCACGCTGTATCTCTAAAGTGTAAAGTAATGTCTAAAGTCTAAACTGAAGCTGTTCAGGATTATGTGCAACAAGGCCTGAACAACAGTTCAGTATAGGCTAAGAAGTGATACGATTTATACATGATGAATCAGCTGCAATGACCAACTTAAACAAGTGTGTCTAAGTAGCACATTCATTGACATTGCCCTCGTAAGTTCCACAGTATCAATATCTCAGGGTCTCATTGACCAGAAATATAAACAGACTGGACACTTCAGTATTGTTTAGTTTAGTTTATTGTCACATGTACCGAGGAACAGTGTACAAAAGCAAATTCTCTCATTGTCCTTCATTTTCTCAAAATGTGCCTTTGCACAATTTCAAGGGCACAGGTCAGAATCATGATGGAATAGTCACTAATTTTCAGAATATGCACAGCTCCAATAGTCAAGAAATAAATTAAAGGGCAAAATTAAATGCTTGATAAAATTAAGGGTTAAGCAGTGGCTCTGTTTACCACAAAGTATTTATTCCTTCCTCTTGTCTCCAGCTTGTATCATCTACAAGCTATCAGCTAGCACTTCAACAGGGACTTTTCAACAGCACATCCCAAACCTCAATCTCTGCCCTTCAGATGTTAAGAACAATCTGCATTTGGCAACACCACCATGTACAAATCCACTTCTAATTTCCCATTGCTGTGCCAACATCCTGAAACTTCATCTCTTGCAGCTCTCTGGAGTATTGCCTGAAGTTCTGGTCACCCTATTACAGGAAAGATATGGCTTTGGAGAGGGTGCAGAGGAGATTTACCAGAGTGCTGCCTTGATTAGAGGGTTTCAGCTACAGGGAGAGGTTGGATAGACTTGGATTGTTTTCTCTGGAACATCGGAGGTTGAGGGGAGACTTGATAGAAGTATATAAATTTATGCAAGGTATAGATAGGAGAGAGTCAGATCCTTTTTCCCAAGGTGGAAATGCTAACAATATAGGGTATAGCTATAAGGTGAGAGGGGAGTTTAATGGAGATGTGGAGGGCACGTTTTTTTCACCGGAAAGGGAAACAAGAGACATAGACGATGATGTATAGAACAATGATTGAAAGATATACAAAAAAATATCGATGAGAAAAGAAACAGGCCATTGTTAGCTGTCTCTTGGGTGAAAACAAGAAGCTGGTACGACTTGGGTGGGGGATGGATGGAGAGAAAGGGAATGCCGGGGTTACTTGAAATTAGAGAAAACAAGTTTCATTCCACTGGGCTGTAAGCTGTCCAAGTGAAATATGAGATGCTGTTCCTCCAATACCCCATCCCCCGCCCTATCCATTCACGCATAACCCCCAATTGCGCAGGCATGGCTAGAGTGGGGGGTGGAGAGGGAGGGGGAGGGGGGTGAGGGGAGGGGGAGGGGGAAGGGGAGGGGGAGGGGGAGGGGGACAGAGAGGGAACAGGGTAGAGATTGAGGGGTGGGGGTGTGGGCGCGTGGCCTCTCTCCTCCCCCCCTCTCCATCCTCCCCCTCTCCCCCCTCCCTCCACCCCCTCTATCTCCATCTTCTCCCTCCCTCTCCCTGCCCCCCCACCCTCTCTCTCTTTCTCTGCCCCGGGGAGGGGGTTGAGGCAGCACCTATCCAAGTGGTAGAACAGCGGTCTCCCCACCAGGCGCCGGGCCCGAGCGAGGCATGGACCGCAGCGAGGTTCGGAGCTATCTGAGGATGGTCAAAAGCAGTGGAGGGCCGGTCGATTGTGGCTTCTGTTAGGGGAAGCCTACCCACCCGCGTGACAGACGATCAGGCAGGGGAGATGGAGAGGAGGTTGTCCCCTGTGATGGCCAGAGATCGCCAGGTGGGATCGGGATCACCAGTGAGGAAAAGGTGTCACAATTCCCCGAGTACCTGCGATCGACAGAGGAATCGCAGGTCTCCAATGATAGCGGGAGTAATGGCCACCAGAGGGAGTAAAGGCCACCACAACCTACCTTCCCATCGTGTTGCCCCGCGTCCATGATAACGGCCGCCGCCGGTATGTTCTAGAACTTCAAGGAGCCCAGCAGAATGCGCAGCACGACCTGAACAGCAGTTTAAAAATGATAAGTGAAAAATTTAAAGAAGTAAAAGTTAACCCAAGAAGTACAGAAAACATAACAGGGGTGATATCACTCGCAGCGGGATCAAAGGCAGGCAGTCAGTACCATTGTGATGTCATCAGCGAGACCATCTTGTTTATTTTCTAAGATTTATTTGAGATTTGTGAACATTTTCATAAATAACTCGAGATATAGTGCATGAAATTTTCAGATAAGGCGATTTTTGATTTCACGGGATAAATCTCTACCGGAATATGTAAAACTTTTACCGTTAGCGCGTCATTTCTTTGAGTAGATGTGATCGCACACAAACAAATAAACACACACACACACACACACACACACACACACACACACACACACACACACACACACACACACACACACACACACACACACACACACACACACACACACACACACAGACCCACAGACCCACAGACCCATAGACCCACAGACCCATAACCCAAGATCAGAGTTTTATAGTTGTACTAGACCAAGGGCAGACCCGTTGGCTCTGTTTCCCCAACGCAAGTTTGCGGGGGGGGGGGGGGGGGGGGAAGGGGTGGGGGAGGGGATTGGAGAGGGCTGGGGGAGGGGGGAGGGAGGGGTGGGGGTAGGGGAGAGAGGGAGGAGGAGGGGAGGAGGGGGTGGGAAGGGAAGGAGGAGGAAGAGGGGGAAGAGTGTGGAGGAAGGGGAGAGCGGAAGGGGGCGGGGGAAGAGTGGGATGGGAGGGAGAGAGGGGTAGGGGAAGAGAGGGAGAATAGTGGTGAGGGTGGGGGAGGATAAGAGTGCAGAAGAGGGGCAGAGGGGTAGGGGAGTAGTTGAAGAGGCAGAGATGGGTAGTGGGGAGTTGTGGGGGGGGGGGGGGGGGGGGTTTGGCGTGGGAGGGGAGGAGGGAGAGTGGTGAGGAGAGAGGGAGAGGGAGAGGGGAGAGAGGGTTGCGGGAGGGGGTGAGAGAGTGTGGGGGGGGAGGGGGGAAAGGGTGGGGGAGGGGGGAAAAAGAGGTTGGGGGAGGGGGAGAGAGAGAGAGAGAGGGAGGGGGGATGGAGGGGGGGAGGGAGGAGGAGAGAGGGGGAAGAGTGTGGAGGGAGGGGGGAGAGGGGTATGGGGGAGAGAGGGGGGGGAAGAGTGGTGGAGGGAGGAGCAGAGCGGAGATAAGGGGAAGAGTGGGGAGAGAGAGGGAGGGGGGACAGAGGGGTGGGGGGGGGGGAGATGGGGAGGAGTGGGGGATTGGGGATGTGTGGCGACAAGTGGAAGAATGGGGAGGGAGGGGGAGAGGTGTAGGGGGCAGTGATGGAAGTGAGAGAGAGGGGGGGAGGGGAGAGGGGTATGGATGGGGGTAAGGGGGATGAGAAGATAAAGAGTGGGGAGGGAGGGGGAGAGGGGTGGGGGGGGGGTGGAAGAGGGACGGGGCTAGGGGAGGGGGGAGAGATGGAAGGGGGGGGGGGGGAGAGAGGTGTGGGGGGTGGGAGGAGAAGGGGAGGAGAGGGAGAGGGGTGAGGAGAGGGAAACATAGAAACAGAAATTAGGTGCAGGAGTAGGCCATTCGGCCCTTCGAGCCTGCACCACCATTCGATATGATCATGGCTGATCATTCAACTCAGTATCCTGTACCTGCCTTCTCTCCATACCCCCTGATCCCTTTAGCCACAAGGGCCACATCTAACTCCCTCTTAAATATAGCCAATGGACTGGCCTCAACTACCTTCTGTGGCAGAGAATTCCAGAGATTCACCACTCTCTGTGTGAAAAATGTTTTTCTCATCTCGGTCCTAAATGATTTCCCCCTTATCCTTAAACTGGGACCCCTTGTTCAGACTTCCCCAACATAGGGAACAATCTTCCTGCATCTAGCCTGTCCAACCCCTTAAGAATTTTGTAAGTTTCTATAAGATCCCCCCTCAATCTTCAAAATTCTAGTGAGTACAAGCCGAGTGCATCCAGTCTTTCTTCATATGAAAGTCCTGCCATCCCAGGAATCAGACTGGTTAACCTCTGTACTCCCTCTATGGCAAGAATGTCTTTGACAAGGGAGATGGAGAGGGGGGGAGGAGAGAGGGGGGGGGGAGGAGAAGAGAGAGGGGAGGGGGAGGGGGGAGGGAGGGGAGGGGGAGGAGGGAGGGTAGGGGAGGAGGGAGATGGGGTAGGGGAGAGAGGGGGAAGAGTGTGGAGGGAGGGGGATGAGTGGGGAGGGGGAAGGGTGTGGGGGAGAGAGGAAAAGTGGTAGGGGTGGGGGACGGAAGAGGTGCGGGGAGGAGGGTGTGGGGGAGAGAGAGGGGAAGGGGGTGGGGGAGGGAAGGAGGAGAGAGAAGTGGGGTGGGAAAGAGAGGGTTGGAGGTGGGAGGAGGAGGGGGAGGAGGGATGGGAGAGTGGAAGAGAGGGATAGGGAGGGGGAGAGAGGTGTGGGGGAGGGGGGAGGAGGGAGATGGGGTAGGGGAGGGGAGGAGGAAGAGTGTGGAGTGAGGGGGGTGAGGGGTGGGGGAGAGAGGGGAAATAGTGGGAAAGGAGAGTGGAAGGGGGAGGGGTAGGGACAGTCCATCTGTTCCCCATTCCCTATCACCCCCAATCCTCTTTCTCTATTCCCACACACATGATGATGCGCTTCGACACAGGCTGCGGGGGGGAGCGGCTGGGGCTGCTGCAAAGGCATATGTAAATGATCCATTCCGAATGGACATCTGTGAGCATTGGGCATTGTGACATCACACAATGGAACGTTCACCAACATGTTATGGGTGAGAAGCTGTGTTTTTTTTTTGAAATTTTGGGGGGGAGAGGGGGAAGGGGAAGGGGAGAAGGATTTTATTAAAAATGTGTACATAAACACGACGACATTTAATCAGGAGTTGATACTTGGAATGAAAAGTGTGATCTCTCATGGAAAAAACCTCGTTGATTCTGCGTCTGGTGTTGGCGTAGCAACAAATTAAATGCTGGCAACCACAAGTCAGGCAGACACACACACACACACACACACACACACACACACACACACACACACCCACACACACACCCAACTTTTCGTAATTCAGAATTTGTCGGTCTTCGGAAACGGAAATTTTTTAGCGTAGATTTTAATGGCTGGCTCAATGGTAGAGTGTTCGGCTCATATCCGCAAGGTCGCGAGTTTGCGCCTTGATCCCGGCAGTTACTCGGTCGCGAGTTTGAGTCTTCAATGTCGTTTTTTTTTTGCAGAATAAATGTTTGTATGAAATGCAGTGTAGGAGAGGTGTACTTACTGTGTGGGCAGAACTTTGGAAGTGATTGCCCACCAGTCTAAAAAGCCGTTGTGTCTCCTTGTCCCTGGGATAGCAGGGGGCGATCAAACAGCACAATACCCCCCTCCCCCTCCAACTCCAGAGGAATCCGCTCCCCGATGGGCCGCTATGGCGACAAGTGGCAGTTTGCCCACAGCCCAAGCTGCGCCACCCCAAGAACGAGACGTACCTTGCACACCATCCGCTTCTGCCCCTACGTGTTCCTCTGGAGTTGGAGCGGGGCTGGGCTGGAGTTGCTGCTGGCTGTGGGTCTCTGGGATCTCCGTGCTTGCAGTGGGCCTGGGGGTCGCTGTCCCGTTGGTCCTGACGTCTCCGGCCACCCCCCTGGACTGGATCTGAGACTGGGAACTGTACCGCCCTTGCCCCCTCCCTCTGCAACTGCAAACAACCCCACTCTCCTGCAAGGGCGGTACAGTTCCCGGAGGATAGCAGGTGGCCGGAGACGTCAGGTCCAACAGGAACCCGCTCCCCGATGGGCCCCTACGACGCCCCGAGCTGCGCCCCGTCATCTGCAACCCAGGTTCCTCTGTAGTTGGAGCAGGGCTGGGCTGCTGTTGGCTGTGGGTCTCGGGTTCTCCGTGCTTGCGGTGGGCCTGGTGGTCGACGTCCAATTGGTCCTGACGTCTCCGGTGACTGCACTGGCCTGCTGCCATCGCCGACGTGAAGACAGTACAAAGCCCCCGCGCCGGTGCAATGAGCGGGGAGCTGGAGAGGGGAGGGATGGGGTCACACACATGGCCGGGAAGCAGAGGGGTGTAGGTGGGGTGAAATTGAAGGGAGCGACAATCTGCTGCTGCCTGCACGCTGAGTTAAAAAGTTCCCACGCAAGACTCACGATACACTGTGTATCGTGTCTACCGTGGGAACTTTTTAACTCAGCGGGCAGGTAGCAGCAGACTGTCAATTATTAACCCTCCCGCGCAATATACCCTCACCTTCTCTTTAATGGATGGGGATTTAGTTCCCCTTTCTTCGAGGACCGACCGGAGGTTCCGCTGTCACCTCTGCGGGACGCCCTCGGTGAACATCCTGTCTCCCTGTCCCTGGAATAGTAGGGGGCGATCAAACAGCACAATACCCCCCCTCCCCCTCCAACTCCAGAGGAATCCGCTCCCCGATGGGCCGCTATGGCGACAAGTGGCAGTTCGCCCACAGCCCGAGCTGCGTGACCCCAAGAACAAGACGTACCCCTTGCACACCATCAGCTTCTGCCCATACGGGGAGCGTGTTCCTCTGGAGTTGGAACGGGGCTGGGCTGGAGTTGCTGATCTGGGATCTCCGTGCTTGCAGTGGGCCTGGGGGTCGGTGTTCCGTTGGTCCTGATGTCTCCGGTGACTGGCACTGTGCTGCTAGCATCGCGACGTGAAGACAGTACAAAGCCCCCGCGCCGGTGCAATGAGCGGGGAGCTGGAGACGGGAGGGAAGGGGTCACACACATGGCCGGGAAGCAGAGGGGTGTAGGTGGGGTGAAACTGAAGGGAGCGACAATCTGCTGCTGCCTGCACGCTGAGTTAAAAAGTTCCCACGCAAGATTCACGATACACTGTGTATCGTGAGTCTACCGTGGGAACTTTTTAACTCAGCTGGCAGGTAGCAGCATATTGTCAATTATTAACCCTCCCGCGCAATATACCCTCACCTTCTCTTTTATGAATGGGGATTTAGTTCCCCTTTCTTCGAGGACCGACCAGAGGTTCCGCTGTCACCTCTGCGGGCCGCCCTCGGTGAACGTTTTCAAGGACCTTTTTTCAAGGACTGAAACAATGTCGCTATTCGGAGGTTTTCGTTATTTGGATCTTCGGATAAAAGGTTGTGCACCTGTATATATATGTGTGTGTGTGTGTGTGTATATATATGTATGTGTGTGTGTGTGTGTGTGTGTGTGTGTGTGTGTGTATGTGTGTGTGTGTGTGTGTGTGTGTGTGTGTGTGTGTGTGTGTGTGTGTGTGTGTGTGTGTGTGTGTGTGTGTGTATAAATTGTTACATTGAATAAACATTAAGAAACAAAATAATTAGAAATAGTAAGTTACTTTACCTTTTTTTGCCTTTTGATCATTGCTCTATGATACAGTGGCTTGCAAAAGTATTCATACCCCTTGAACTTTTCCACATTTTGTCACGTTACAACTACAAACGTAAATGTATTTTATTGGGATTTTATGTGATAGACCAACACAAAGTGGCGCATACTTGTGAAGTGGAAGGAAAATGATACATGGGTTTTCAAATTTTTTTACAAATAAAAAACTGAAAAGTGTGGCGTGCAAAAGTATTCAGCCCCCTTTACTCTGATACCCCTAAATAAAATCCAGTGCAACCAATTGCCTTCAGACGTCACCTAATTAGTAAATAGAGTCCACTTGTGTTTAATCTAATCTCAGTATAAATACAGCTGTTCTGTGAAGGCCTCGGAGGTTTGTTAGAGAACATTAGTGAACAAACAGCATCATGAAGCCCAAGGAACACACCAGACAGGTCAGGGATAAAGTTGTGGAGAAGTTTAAAGCAGGGTTAGGTTATAAAAAAAATCCCAAGCTTTGAACATCTCACGGAGCACTGTTCAATCCATCATCCGAAAATGGAAAGAGCATGGCACAACTGCAAACCTACCCAGACATGGCCATCCACCTAAACTGACAGGCCGGGCAAGGAGAGCATTGATCAGAGAAGCAGCCAAGAGTCCCATGGTAACTCTGGAGGAGCTGCAGAGATCCACAGCTCAGGTGGGAGAATCTATCCACAGGACAACTATTAGTCGTGCACTCCACAAATCGGGCCTTTATGGAAGAGTGGCAAGAAGAAAGCCATTGTTGAAAAAAAGCCATAAGAAGTCCCGTTTGCAGTTTGCCACAAGCCATGTGGGGGACACAGCAAACATGTGGAGGAAGGTGCTCTGGTCAGATGAGACCAAAATTGAAGTTTTTGGCCTAAATGCAAACCGCTATGTGTGGCGGAAAATTAACTGCACATCACCCTGAACACACCATCCCCACTGTGAAACATGGTGGTGGCAGCATCATGCTGTAGGGATGCTTTTCTTCAGCAGGGGCAGGGAAGCTGGTCAGAGTTGATGGGAAGATGGATGGAGCCAAATACAGGGCAATCTTGGAAGAAAACATGTTAGAGTCTGCAAAAGACTTGAGACTGGGGTGGAGGTTCACCTTCCAGCAGGACAACGACCCTAAACATACAGCCAGAGCTACAATGGAATGGTTTAGATCAAAGCATATTCATGTGTTAGAATGACCCAGTCAAAGTCCAGACCTAAATCCAATTGAGAATCTCAGGCAAGAATTGAAAATTGCTGATCACAGATGCTATCCATCCAATCTGACTGAGCTTGAGCTATTTTGAAAAGAAGAATGGGCAAAAGTTTCAGTCTCTAGATGTGCAAAGCTGGTAGAGACATATCCCAAAAGACTTGCAGCTGTAATTGCAGCGTAAGGTGGTTCTACAAAGTATTGACTCAGGGGGGCTGAATACTTTTGCATGCCACACTTTTCAGTTTTTTATTTGTAAAAAAATTTTAAAACCATGTATCATTTTCCTTCCACTTCACAATTATGCACCACTTTGGGTTGGTCTATCACATAAAATCCCAATAAAATACATTTACTTTTGTGGTTGTAACGTGACAAAATGGGGAAAAGTTCAAGAGGTATGAATACTTTTGCAAGCTGTATCTATGAAGTCTCAGATCCTGCACATCTGACGGGGTCTAATTTGAGGAGTCATTTCTCAGGCATTATTCTGGGGAATCCTAACATATGGAATATAACAGAGGAACAAATTGACAGATTCAGACTTTTGTGTCTGTTTGGAAGTCTGACAAAGTCTGCCTGAAAGTCTGGGGAATATTCCAGTTTCAATGGCTGGCAATAATCATCAAGATCATGCCAATAAAGTGTCTCCCATTCCTACTTCCTCCACGTGGTGCTGTTAACTTCATTGAGCTTTTTGTACCAAATATGGGCAAAAAAGACAAACAGAAAATGCTGAAACAAAAAGGCTGGAGGAACTCAATGGGTCAGGCAGCATCTATAAAAGGAAATGGAGGATGATGTTTCAGTTTGGGTCCCTTCGTCAGTCTGAAGAAGTTTCCCATCCTGTAACGCTGTGTGTCCATTTCCCTCCATAGTTCCTGCCTGAGTTTCTCCAGTAGTATTTTTTTTTTTGCAAATCCCCATGTCTATACCATTGACTTGAAGAAAGTGAGAGGAGTCAAAAGAAAAGTTTTAAGATTGAGGCCAAGTCCATCAAGTGGAAAAGAGGAGATTGAGGGGAACTGATTGGGTGTCTGTTTCGGTTTTTTCACACTTATGGAATACTTGCGTTTAGTCTTCTGCAACAACCCTAATGATTCAAGATGTATTTACTTCTCTATCCAATTTCCACTCTGATCCATCTGATGTTAGTTGCTTACACTGTTGCTATGAAGCCCAAAAGGAACTTGTGGAATAGGATCTCAACTTCTCCATAGGCACAATGCAAACTTATGGACTCAATATTGAATTTAACAATTTAATTTTTCTGTTTGTACTAAAATGGGCAAATTACAGTTGTACAGCACGGAAACAAGCCATTTGGCCCAATTCTTTTTTGCTGACCAAATGATGGTCTCATTTGTCCGTGGCTGGCCCATATCCACGTAAATCCTTCCAATCATCTACGTCCAAATAGCTATCAAATATTAATTCTGCTGCGCGTCAAGCAAATGTAATGTGACAAAAACTGTTCTCTCTCTATGCATTTCTGCCGCTCTGCATTGTATTGCTTTTACATTCCTTTGTTTATGTTATATTTCTCTTAAACTGGTCTCCAACCTATCAACCAGATCATTTCATCAATTTACCCCAGTCACTCCCTCTTTTCCCCTCTCCCATTAGGCAAGAGGTACAGAAGTTTGAAAACACATATCTCCAGATTCAGGGACAGTTTCTGCCCACCTGTTATCAGGCAACTGAACCTGAACCATGGGCTAGAGTGAGTTTCTGACCTCCCATCTGTCATGGCGATGAGTCATGATAATGATGTGCAAATATCATGATCTTTGTATCAGATGACTTGGAGGTCAGATCGCATGTGCACTGTAAGCCTAGGCAGGAGGCCATGGCTGAGTGAGATAATAAACATGGAAACCAAGGAATGTAACCTCTAAATATTATGTCAGTATCATTATTATTCCACATCTGAGGCATCGTGACATTGGCGACGAGGATATTTCGGATATTTTAGATATTTTGAATTCTGAATCCGTGGCTACGAGCCGGAAAACAATTTTTTAAAAAAATGTCGGTCACTGGAGCTGATTTCTAGCACTTCGCAGAGTTCCACACTTCGATCCAACGGGTGATGCAAGTACCGTCAGCCTGAGGTTGAATGCTTGGCTGGAGGAATTCAAAGCTTATGCCGACAGTCAAGGGCTCTTTCTTGATTAGAGTACGCCGGGGCAGAAATGGAGAGTGTTGTTTCTTTTCACCGCGGGGCCAGCAGTTCGAGAAATGTTTAAAACACTCACTGATACCGGAATGAAGGAAGATTATAAGAAAGCCATTGGTGATTAAAACAGTCATTATGTGGTGGTGCCAAATGCTACATTTCAACACCATTTACTCTGTAATACAATGCAGGAAGAGGGTGAGACTGTTGCTCAATTTGTGACGGGACTCAGACAGGTGTCTGTAGGATGCAAATATGTGGCTGATGATATGGAAAACCAGGTATTGGATCAACGTCTGAAGAAGGGTTTCGGCCCGAAACATTGCCTATTTCCTTCGCTCCATAGATGCTGCTGCACCCGCTGAGTTTCTCCAGCTTTTTTGTGTAACCTTCGATTCTCCAGCATCTGCAGTTCCCTCTTAAACACAGGTATTGGATCAGGTTGTCCAGCATTGCAAGCCAGACAAGCTCAGGAGAAGGCTGTTAGAAAAAGGGGGTGGGTTAAACCTTAATGATGCTTTGTTGATTGCAGCAGCACTGGAAGCTGTTCAGGGACAATTTCACAGCATGAAATTGAAAGATTCCAAGACTGGGCAAGTTAACCAGCTGTCCTACGATAGACGAAGAAATATACCTGAAAGTGAGATTGAGTGTTGCAGGTGTGGCGACAAGGGTCACATAGGGAAAGATATATGTTGTCCAGCAAAAGGTAGAACATGTAGGAAATGTGGAGATAAAGATCATTTTGCAAAGAAATGTAAATGTAAAAGTAAGGTCAGGGACAAAACAAGTGATTACAACAAGAAAGGGAAGTCCAGTGAAAAGAAAGACAGACCTTGGCAGAAAAAGAAGGGTCATGTCCATCGTGTGATTTTGGAAGTGATGAAGACAGTGATGAAGCTGGTGAGCATGCTGTTAGAAGGAATTATCAGTTTGCATTGAATGAGAGCCATCACGAGAAAGTTGCAGTGACCATCGGAGGTGTTACAATGCCAGTGATTGTAGATTCTGGTAGCGATAGCAACGTAATTGACAGATCAATTTGGGAATGCTTGAAACAGCAGAAAATCAAGTGCACGTCAAGGAGATGTAGTAGGAACTTAAATCCGTACACCATAACTAAACCTTTGCAGACCATTGGATGTTTCACGGCTAAAGTAGAAGTTGGAGATAGAGAAACTGAAGCAGAATTTGTGGTGTTAGAGGAGAAGGGAGAAACTCTGCTGCGTAGAAATACAGCTCGTGAGCATGTTAATTCAGTGCATGTAGCGGAGTGCATGTTAATTCAGTGCAGTCATATGATGACATGAGGCAGGAATTTGGTTCAGTATTCCAAGGAGTTGGATAATTGAAAGGCCGGCAAGTGAAGTTAGCCATTGATGAAAATGTCAAGCCGATAGTCCAGGAGTAGCAACCATATCAGATGACATAATCCTCCATGCATCAAGTCGTGAAGAGCATGACAGGAGGTTGAAGCTAGTGTTGACTAAACTTCAAGAAGCAGGTCTCACTGTGAATGAAGACAAGTGCAAGTTTGGCGTCTCTGAGATGGATTTCATGGGACACAGACTCACAAGTGAAGGGCTGAACCCAGCTAAACCTAAAGTGAAAGCTGTTGCAGATGCACGTGAACCTCAGAATGCAACCGAGATGAGGAGTTTTTTAGGACTGGTCAATTATTGTGCAAAATTTTGCTACACTGGTGGATCTGCTAAGAAAGTTGACCAGGAAAGACGTACTGTTCCAGTTTGGTAGTGAACAGAGCCAGGCATTCAAATCACTGAAACAGAGTCTAATGAGTGCAGAAACCCTTGGATATTATGATCCAGATGCACCAACACAAATCATAGCAGATGCTAGTCCGGTCGGCTTAGGAGCAGTGTTGGTACAGACACATGCAGATGGACCCAGAATCATAACATATGCCAGTTGATCATTAACCAGCATAGAGAGAAGGTATTCTCAAACAGAGAAATAAGCACTGGGATTAGTGTGGGCCTGTGAAAAGTGCCATGCATACTTGTACGGCATTGAATTTGAACTTGTTACAGATCACAAGCCACAGGAAGTGATCTATTCGACAAGGTCTAAGCCATGTGCCACAATAGAACATTGGGTGCTGAGACTCCAACAGTACAAGTACAAAGTAGTTCACATTGCTGGGAAAGCAAACATCGCGGACCCGCTGTCAAGACTGTTGAAGGATGAACAGATGGAAGCAACATCCTCGCAAGAGATGGAAGCAGAGAACTTTGTGCAATTTGTTGCAATTCAGTCAACGCCAAGAGCCGTAACAATGATGGACGTTGAAAGGGAATCAGAACATGATCCTGAACTCAAAGATATCAGAGAGTGTATACACAGTGGGCGATGGGAGCAATGCCCTTACAAAGCATATGTTCCCATAAAAGATGAATTTTGTGTAATTGGTCAGTGGGTGCTGAGGGGTAGCAGATTGGTGATCCCGCAGGCACTACGACCAAGGATTGTGTTATTAGCTCATGAAGGACATTTAGGCATTGTCGGTACTAAACAAAATTTGCGGAGCAAAGTGTGGTGGCCAGGTTGTGAAAAAAGATGCCGAAAAATTTGTCAAGACCTGTCACGGATGCCAAATCACAAGCAGGAGCAACCTACCAGAATCAATTAGAAGTACAAAGTTGCCAACAGGACCAAGGGTTGACATAGCTGTTGACTTTCTTGGACAACTTCCTTTATTTCTTTCTTTTACAATCTTTTTATTGTTTTTTTTCCAAAAACAGCACAAATAAAACATAAAAAACAGAGCAAAAAGAATAATGATAAACATAACAATGGTATTGATACATAGGGATCAGGATTACATTAATAACAGGTATAACCTAAGTTGTCAGAATACACCAGTGTCAAAATACACAATGAATATAGACAACTTCCAACAGGTGAATCAATTATGGTAATGGTAGACTACTATAGTAGGTACTATGAGTATGCAGTGATGAAGTCAACTACAGCAGAAAAGACTGTACAGGCATTAGCAGAGATCTTCGCCTGTTACATTGTACTCCGACAATGGGCCACAGTTTGTTTCTGAGACATTTGCTGAATACATGAGAATCACAGGTATCCATCATCACAAGGTGACTCCGAAATGGCCACAAGCTAACGGAGAAGTAGAGAGACAAAACCAGTCCATAGGGAAGAGGATACGAATCGCCCATGCTGAAGGGAAAAACTGGAAGGGGGCACTGTTAGCATACGTAGCTGTATATCGGGCGATCACTCACTCAACAACAGGGAAAAGTGCAGCAGAAGCTTTGTTTGGAAGGAAAATTTGCACTAAAATACCATGCGAGAGATCATGGAAGACCAGGAGCTGAAAGACTGTGATGCTGAAAAGAAAGGTGCGGCAAAATGGTATGCCGACTTAAAACGAGACCCAGGCACTCTGAAATAATTCCTGGGGATGATGTGCTTGTGAGGCAAGATGATGGCGGCAAGATAGACACTCCTTACCATTGCCAGCCATACAATGTTGTATCGAGGAGCGGCAGCATGGTGACAGTCAAGTCTCCAGAAGGTGTTACCTACAAGAGAAATGTATCGCGCGTCAAAAATGGGAAGGATGCAGAAGAGAAATGGAGGACATTTAAAGGTGAAATTTCAAGAGTACAGAATCGTTATGTCCCTGTTTGGTTGAAATAGTAATAATTGGAAAGAGCCATGGTTTTCAAGGGAAATTGGACACTTGGTTCAGAAAAAGAGAGAGATCTACAATAATTATAGGCAGCATGGAGTAAATGAGGTGCTTGAGGAGTATAAAGAATGTAAAAAGAATCTTAAGAAAGAAATTAGAAAAGCTAAAGAAGATATGAGGTTGCTTTGGCAAGTAAGGTGAAAGTAAATCCAAAGGGTTTCTACAGCTATATTAGAGCAAAAGGATAACGAGGGATAACATTGGTCCATTAGAGAGTCAGAGTGGACAGCTATTTGCAGATCCAAAAGAGATGGGGGAGATATTGAACAATTTATTTTCTTCGGTATTCATTAAGGAGAAGAATATTGAATTATGTGAGGTAAGGGAAACAAGTAGAGTAGCTATTGAAACTAAAAGATTCAAAGAAGAGGAAGTACTGACACTTTTGAAAAATATAAAAGTGGATAAGTCTCCAGGTCCTGACAGGATATTCCCTAGGACATTGAGGGAAGTTAGTATAGAAATAGCAGGGGCTATGACAGAAATATTTCAAATGTCATTAAAAACGGGAATTGTGCCGGAGGATTGGCGTACTGCGCATGTTGTTCCATTGTTTAAAAAGGGTTCTAAAAGTAAACCTAGCAATTATAGACCTGTTAGTTTGACGTCAGTGGTGGGCAAATTAATGGAAAGGATACTTAGAGATAATATATATAAGGGTCTGATTAGGGTCAGTCAATATGGATTTGTGTCTGGAAGGTCATGTTTGACTAATCTTCTTGAATGTTTTGAAGAGGTTACTAGGGAAATTGATGAGGGTAATGCAGTGGATGTTGTCTATATGGAGTACAGCAAGGCCTTTGACAAGGTTCCACATGGAAGGTTTGTTAAGAAGGTTCAATTGTTGGGTATTAATACAGGAGTAGCAAGATGGATTCAACAGTGGCTGAATGGGAGGTGCCAGAGAGCAATGGTAGATGGCTGTTTGTCAGGTTGGAGGCCGGTGACTAGTGGGGTGCCTCAGGGATCTGTGTTAGGTCCACTGTTGTTTGTCATGTACATCAATGATCTGGATGATGGTGTGGTAAATTGGATTAATAAGTATGCAGATGATACTAAGAGGTGGTATTGTGGATAATGAAGTCGATTTTCAAAGTCTACAGAGAGATTTAGGCCATTTGGAAGAGTGGGCTGAAAGATAACAGATGGAGTTTAACGCTGATAAGTATGAGGTGCTACATCTTGGCAGGCCAAATCAAAATAAGACGTACATGGTAAATGGTATCAAATTGAGGAATGCAGTTGTCAGAGGGATCTAGGAATAACTGTGCATAGTTCCCTGAAGGTGGAATCTCATGTAGATAGGGTGGTAAAGAAAGCTTTTGTTGTGCTGGTCTTTATAAATCAGAGCATTGTATAGAAGCTGGGATGTAATGTTAAAATTGTACAAGGCGTTGGTGAGGCAGTGAGGTCAATTCTGGTGTATGGTTTACAGTTTTAGTTGTAAATTATAGGAAAGATATCAACAAAATAGAGAGATTACAGAGGAGATTCACTAGAATGTTGCCTGGGTTTCAGCAACTAAGTTACAGAGAAAGGTTGAACAAGTTAGGTCTTTATTCGTTGGAGTGCAGAAGTTTAAGGGGGGACTTGATAGAGGTTTTTAAAATGATGAGAGGGATAGACAGAGTTGACATGGAGAGTTTTTCCATTGAGAGTAGGGAAGATTCAAATAAGAGGACATGATTTGAGAATTAAGCGACAGACTTTAGGGGTAACATGAGGGGGAACTTCTTTAATCAGAGAGTGGTAGCTGTGTGGAATGAGCTCCCAGTGGAAGTGGTGGAGGCAGGTTTGATTTTATCATTTAAAAATAAATTGGATGGGATGGGAATGGAGGGTTATGGTCTGAGTGCAGGTAGATGGGACTAGGTGAGAATACGTGTTCAGCCCGAACTAGAAGGGTCGAGATGGCCTGTTTCTGTGCTGTCATTGTTATATGGTTATATGGTTAAAAAGTACATTTCCAGGGTCACACAAAACGAGGTAGCCCAAAATCTACCAAGAGCTACTGATTCAGAGGGGCCAGACGACTTTTCCGATGCGGTATCCAGAGTTCCAGAGGCAGCACGCTGTAACGCAGGTGGTGAGCAGAGAAGGTGTCTGGATGACAACACTTTGGCAGATTCAATAGATTCTGATGCTTCAGTGCCAACTGGTAGACCAAAACGTGAAAGGAGAGTCCCCAAGAGATACCACAATTTTATATTATAGATTATGATACAGTTTAGTATAATACTGTTTATTTATGATACTGTTTATTATGATACTGTTTATTATGAGCAAGGAGTTTATTATGGTTACAACAGTGTAATAAGTTGCATTTGTTTTGTAGTAGTAATGCAACTGTTTTGTGAGTTATTGAAACACAAATGAAAACACAAATATGTTTTGTAAGAATTTAATTGGAAAGTATATTAGAAAGAACACATATTAATTTAAAGTTTAATTCTCGTAAAAGAGTGATGTCATGACGATGACTCATGATGATGATATGCAAATATCATGACCTTTGTATCAGATGACTTGGAGGTCAGATCTCATTTGTACTGTGTAAGCCTAGGCAGGAGACCATGGCTGAGTGAGATAATAAACACAGAGACCAAGGAATGTAACCTCTAAATATTGTGTCAGTATCATTATTATTCCACATCTGAGGTGAAGATGTGACAGAATCAACCTCATTGAATAACTGTCAACTATCTTTAACAGACTGTATCGTGCACCAAGTGTTATAACGTTTATCATGTATCTGTGCACTGTGGACAGTTTGATTTTGATCACGTACACTTTCATTGACTGGATAGCACACAACAAAAAGCTTTTAACTGTACCACATGACAATAATAATAAACTAAACTAAACTAAACCTAACCTATACTGGGTTCACCCTGTCAAGGATATTCCTGTTGTCTTATTCATCCTTCCTCACTGCCTCGCCATAACTTTATTTTTTTTCTCCCTTTTACCCAGTTCTGATGAAAGGTGTTTGATCTGAAATGTTAACTTTGCTAATCTTTCTACAGCTGCTGCCTGATCTGCCGAGTTTTGCATAATTTTGCCTTTTCATTATAGATTTCCAGCATCTGCAGCATTTTATTTCAGGTTTCATCTTATTTATTTAATTTAGTTTCTTGTTGGGTCCAAACAACACCACATAGGATATGTGGGGGGGAGAGTTCTTATGTCACTGTTTAAAAATAAGAAAACAATTGAAACAGAGAATGGACAATTGTGTTTTTCCCCCATCACAAAATCTTCTTCCTCAGGCGACAATGGAAGAGGAGTTTTTGAAAATCGACCAGGCAGATTAGGTAGATTGTTGATAAGCAAGACACTGAAAGGTTACTGGGGATAGGCAAGAATGAGGATTTGAGGTTCTGAACAACGAACAACAATTTGAGGTTATCAGATCTGTCGTGATCTAATTGTATGGTGTGTAGATTCTAGGAAGTGAGTATCCTCTCCTCTTCCCCGATTCATATATTTATCCATGTATATTACAATTTAACACTTGCAATATTATTCCATGCTCTGCAAAGTTTTCCACGTATTTCAACTGGTGTGAACGTGCCTGGATCCACTGTCGCCAAATAGATCCATAGATAGGCAAAGTGGTCAAAGGTCTTCTGTTGTGAACATTACACAATGATTTATTAGGTAGAAAATAAAATAAAAATCTTGTCTTTTGTCACGAAATTGAATCTTTAGGTCTAAAGTGATTCTAACTTAATTGCATAGTACAGATCAGCAGTACTGGGTAGCACAGGGTCTGTGTGAAACCATCTGCCCTTGTAGATTTATTGGTCTAATAGCCTTTGTATTAAAACTAGCGAACCAACCAACAGTGACTCAATCATCAAATGGTTATAGAAGCTGGTGTATTTTTTTTCCAGCAGTCTCATTCTTCTGCCATTGCATAGTTAAGTTCTAGTTATTAAAGAGTTGCAAATTTATAACAGTAGAGAGGTTTATACTCACAGGCACATGGTAACATTACTCCTTGAACAAATTATTAATTTTACAAAGCACACTCCCAGTCCAGTCATGCTTGCTGGGAATGAGTGGTGGGAAGTCGAGGATCCAGTTTTCATGATTTTCCATCTATTAAACTTAATGGTTGGAAAATCAAGGCAGTGCATCCATAATATCCTGACTTTTACTGCTGCAAGATGAAGTTCCCTGCTGGCAGAAAATCTTCAATACAAAATTGGCCCTTATTAGTGATTTAAAAAAAATCCAGTTGGATACACTCTGCAAAACATCACTGACAAGGCTAAAAAATAATTATCCCTCTTATATCCTCTTAAATTTCTATTTTAAGCATAATTACCACTTAGTTATATGATTAGAACCTAAGTTAAAATAATAATTTATAGTAATTCCATTTGTTTATATTGTTACACCTCTTCTGCACTCCAGCTGCAGAACGGCGACAAATTAGTTATCTTGAGACTCCAGGGAGAGGAAGGAACAGGTAAAGTGTATACAGATCAAACCAAGGAAATTACAGTAAATATCCCCATGTCCTGTTTAATTTAATGAAGGGTTATTTCTAGTGTTGTTTACAATAGATGATAATAACAGCAAATTATGGTTCAGCCACTAATGGGATAGAGTCATGGAGTCATAGGATCACACAACGTGGAAAGATACCCTACAGCCCAAGTTGTTCATTCTGACCTAGATGCCTATCTCAACCAGTTGCATTTATCTTGTATTAGACCTATATTCCTCTAAACCTTTCCTGTCCATTTATCAGTCCAAATATATTTTTGAATATTAAATGTTGTTATTGCATTTTCCTCTGGCAGTTCATTTCATTTACTCACCACCCTCTGTGTGAACATCTCCTCAGATCCCAATTAAATCTTTCCCCTCGCACCTTAAACCTACACACTTTAATTTTTAATTTCCCTTCTACAGGAAAAAAGATTTCTGTCGGGTTTCCGTTGTCGTTGAGGCCGCAACGAGGAGCGGCCTCCAACAGGAAGAAGCCGGGGACTCTGGTGCTACTCACCGTCGCCGTCGCGGGGCTGGCCGAGACCGGAGCGGTTGGAGCGGTGGAGGAGCGCTGCTGCTGCCGTTGCTGCTGCTGCTGCTGCTGATGCCGCTGCTGAGTCGGAGGCTGCTACTGCGGGTCTGCGGACGGCGGCACTGGGAGCCCGCGGATCCCTGGAGGGAGACCGCTTTTCAGGGCTCCTGCAACGGCGAATTCTCCCGCCCGTGTTGCGGGGTTGAAGAGCTCCTGGAGCGGGGCCTGACACCACTGCCCCGCGCGGCTGGAATGGCCGCGGGACTTTGCGAGCGCACGCCGGGGGCTCCAACACCAAGACCCGGTGTGCGACCTCGCACCACCCGGCGTGGCTTTAATGGCCGCGGGACAATCGCCATCGCCAGCCAGGGGCTTTGACTTTGACTCTGACATCGGGGGGGGGGGGGGGGGGAGAGTGCAGTGGAGAGATAAGTTTTTTTTTGGCCTTCCATCACAGCTATGTGATGGATGTTTATGTAAAATGTAATTATGTTGTGTCTGGGGTCTATTTGTGTGTAATGTATGGCTGCAGAAACGGCATTTCGTTTGGACCTCCAGGGGTCCAAATGACAATTAAATTGACTCTCGACTCTTGAGATTGGATGTATCCACCTTATCTATGCACCTCATGGTTTTATACACCACTATGAGGTCATCCCACAATAGCCATACTCCAGTGAGAATCTATCCAATCAAATATCTATATTACTAAAAGTAAGATCTTGACTACTTCCTGTTTTCTGTTTCATGATTTTTGAAAAAACGTTGCCGCTTACAGCTGTGATTTTCGGCCATCTTACTCAGAATCCCCCTCCGCTGCGCAGGACAAGAGGATTTTTCCCACCGATGAAAAATAAAAGATATATTAATGTTTAAAAAATGTTGACATTCTCTCTGCTGCCCGCTGGTGGGAGGGGGAAGGACTATAAAACCCGGAAGCGTTGTGCCTCACTCAGTCTCTGCAAGATGGAGGAAGCAAGAGGGTCACGTCTCTCTGAGCTGTGAATAACACTGAACACATATCTACTCATCTGTGAGTGCCTTTAATGAGGTTTGAAAATGAAAATGTGGTTGCTTTGAAATGCTGCACTGCAAAAATGGATGTTGTTGGGGATGGTAACTGCTTTGAAATGCTGCACTGCAAAAATGGTTGTTGTTGGTGGTGGTAATTGCTTTGAAATGCTGCCCTGCAAAAATGGATGTTGGTGGTGGCAAATGCTTTGAAATGCTGCACTGCAAAAATGGTTGTTGTTGGTGGTGGTAACTGCTTTGAAATGCTGCACTGCAAAAATGGTTGTTGTTGGAAACTTAACAAATTCCTGTTTGCACTGTACATTGATTTTAGATAAAATGCTTCTACTTACAGCTGTGATTGTTGGCCATCTTACTCAGTCCCCCACCGCTCATCAGGTGCAGAGGATTCTTCCCATCAATGAAAAATAAGTGTTATTAGTGTTTAAAAAAATGTTGAGAATCTCTATTCTGTCAATCATGCCATGAAGGCCACACCCCTTCCGGTTGGAGGGGGAGGGATTATAAAACCCGGAAGTGTGGGTGTGGCTCAGTCTCTGCAAGATGGGGTTATGGTGGTTTTATGGTGGTTTCATGGTAGTTTCACCCTGCTTGAAATGGTATGAAACTGCATTGGAATTTGGTGGCCTTACACCCTGCATGAAATGGTATGAAACTGCACTTGAATTTGGTGGCCGTGCACCCTGCTTGAAATGGCTTGAAACAGCAGTAGCATTTGGTGGCCTTGCACCCTGCTTGAAGTGGCATGAAACTGCACTTGAATTCAGTCCACAATACCAATACTTGCGCCCCAGAACCCCCCCCCCCCCCATACAAACAGCAATGGGCCCAGCTTTTTATTTTTCATTGCGTTTGCAAGCCGGTTATGCAACTGCAAGTAAAAATGGCATTGTTCCTTTGTTGTTGCAGGTGACAATTAAACACTCTAAACTGTGGACTGATCATTGAGGCACACCATTAGTCCCTGACCTCCAGTCCAAAAAACAACCTTACACTATTACCCACTGCTTCTTGCTATCAAGCCAATAATGCAACCAATTAACTAGTTCTCCCCGGATCCCATGCCATCTGACCTTCCTGACTAGACCATGCATGTGTCGCAGATTCCACATTGAGCTGAGGCACAGGAAAAAAAAACTTTCCAGAAGCAAAGATTTTTCACCATTTACTCTTCTAAATGTACTGAACAAAATAAGCCATAATTTGTTCAGCACCAGTTCCCGTACTCTTCTTAAACTGTTGCTCTCAATTAATAAAGTTGAGGTTTGGTAAGTTATTTAGCCATGGAGGGCAATAAAATTGATTACAATTCCATGCTCACCCAGTGACCACACATGCAGTTTCCGGTAGTAGTCTCTGGCAAGCGATCAGACACATAAATTTGGCTACCAAGCAAATTAATCACACAGTGCTGCTTCTATCAGCTATATGGGACTGGAAACTGATTGTTTTTGGGCAGAACTGCAAAGATGACTGTTTCAGGATTCATTTGCATCTCTCCAGACCCTCTGACCATAAACCACAGAAGCACTGTATAGAATAATGTAGCACTTCACCGTATGGAATAATGTAGCACTTCACCGTATGGAATAATGCAGCACTTCACCGTATGGAATAATGCAGCACTTCACCGTATGGAATAATGCAGCACTTTTGCAGCATTTCTTCTCTGACATTGCAGAGGACTTGCCCCAACTGTTCAATGAACAACAATTATGAGTTGCTCCAGAAAAACTAACTGCACCGATAGAACGTTCAACAGAAATCTCTATCTAGAGAATTCCTATTAAATGTTCTGCTCCCATCTTATTTCTATTCCCACCGTCATCATCTGGCAATGTGCCCGATTCCTGAACTCTGCAATCGTTGATGCAAACTGCCACTGCTCCCCATTTCATCTACCCCAATGCTTTGTTAAAATTCCCAGTGAAGGCCTCAGACTCCAGCCTTACCACTTACTACTGCTGAACCTCTGCGACAGTACTGATCTCATGCGTGTTTCTTGGTAAATCATTAGCCCGATTCTTTTCTCCCTCGTCTTTCTCAACTCATTAATATCACGGGTTCAGATAATTATTTTACCTCTGAACTACATGCACCGCAGCTGATCCCCCCCCTCCACTGCACCCATCTTAACCTTAGGCCCATTTCTGGCCCATCATCACCTCTTTCACCAAACTCAGCAAAACATTGAGAAAAGGCTGATCCAAAATATTAATTTCAACCTAGTCTTATCTCCTTTGGGTGTTAAGATCAAATGTAGCATACATTGCTGAACTAAAAATGAACTAATGAACTAAAAATCAATGAATCATGTCAGGCTCCAGCCCACATAAAGCCCTATTTCTCAAACTCAGCGAAGTTGTAACTGGGGCTCAGATACCTCTGCACAAATAAAGCATTAATACCTGAAGTTTGGGTCTGTATTACCAAGTTTCATAAAATGCATCACGTTTGAGAAGTTATTTTTATTTTTCAATTTCAATCTGTCCAGATTGTCGTTTAAAAAATAATATATTAGGAATTATATTTCGAAATATACTTCCTGCTGTTTATGACCATTAACAATTTAATATTTCTTGCACTTGGGGATATAGAGCAATACAGCACACAGTACAGCATACATACAGTACAACACATAGTACAGCACAGGAACTGGTCCTTCAGCCCACAATGTTTGTGACAAACGCAATGCCGAATTAAACTAATCTCATCTGCCTGCACTTGACCCATGTCCCTCCATTCCTGGCATATCCATGTATCCATTGTTTTAGTCTCTTCCTTCAGGGGGATGCAACCTTTTCTTTGTCGTATCTCCGTCTCCGTCTGCGCTGAAGCCTAATCGCGGAATTGGCGGTATCCAACTGGGACCGACGTCGAGGCTCCGGAGGCAGAACCAGGGCTCACCACCGTGAAGCTGGCCAACTTCGGGGCTGTGGGGGTTGCGCTGTGGTGGGGGCGCTGCGGCGGCGGCCCGGCTTCGGAGCCTCAGAGGATTTGGCCACGGGCCCAGTGGACAACAACATCGGGAGCTTGCAGGTCCCAGGTTGGTGACCGATTCTCTGGAGCTCCCGCAACAACAGCTTCGTCCGCTGGACTGGAGGGTGGCAGCTTCGTCCGTCCCGGGCCGCGGAGTTTGAACCGGTCCGTTAGCGGAGCTCGGATTCGGCCGCGGGCTTACCATCACCCGGCTGGGGGCCCAACATCGAAAGCCTGGACCGCCTCAACACAGAGGGAGAACAAGGAATGAAGAGACAAGGACTTTAAGACTTTTGCCTTCCAACACAGTGAGGAAGTGCCTGGTAGGCTCACTGTGGTTGATGTTAAACTGTGTTCAATGTGTGTCCTGTTACTTTATTCTCTGTCATGACTGCAAGGTATGTAATTTTGTTCAAACTAAAAGTTTGAATGACAATAAAGGATACTTTATACTCTATACTTTATACTTTACCATCATCTCCAAAACGTCCATATCCTTCCCGTAATGGAGCGACAGGAACTGCATAAATTACCCTAAATATGGCCCAACCAAAGTCTTATAGATCTTCATCATAACTTTCTGACTCTTATACTCAATGCCTTGACTGTGAACGTAAGCATACCATTGTTATACTTATTTTATACACAGTAACATAAGCAGAACATTTACAAATTCTAATTATTTCTTAAGGATATTAATAAAGTTTGATTTCTATTTTATAAATGTAATTATTGAAATTTCATATTATAATTGTGCATAACGAGAAAGAAAACAGTTTAGAAAGTAATCAGGGCTAACATGATTTTTAAGAGGAATTGAGTCCATAGGCAAGTTTCAATATTTGAGTTTTCATTCCATATCTGATAACTACTAAAGTAAGTTATTTTGTTTCTTTATATCCATTTTGACAACTACTCTTGAGACACTACTATTTTTAGTAATGAGTTGCTATGAACTTTACAGAGATGTGACTCCTTTTCAATCCTTAATTCATATACAGTACATATAATAATCATAAAATATCCCATAGTGCATCAACACCTATTAACATTTAACGGTGAGTTCCATAGGGAAATTTTGGAGTACATAATTGAACTTAATCACCGAGGTAGGTTTTAAAGAAAATCATAAAGAAAGAAATACAGTCAGAGAAACAGAGAAGAGGAAATTCCAGATCTCGGGACCTTAGTATTTGAAATACAGCTGCCAGTGGGGGAATACTTAAATTTCGTAGTTTTAAAAAAGTGCAGAAAATTGTAGCTGGGAAAAGATACAGAGATAATGAGGACCAAACCCATGGCAGGAATTGAAATCAAGGATGATAATTTTAAAACCAATTTATTGCTATACTATAAAACAAGATAGATAAGCAAACAAGGGAACAATGAGTGACTGAGAGTTGATGCAATTTAGATTTAGGTTCAGGTTTATTATTGTCAAGTATACCAAGAGACAGTGAAAGTTAGGGCTTTGGATGACCTCATGTTCATGGATATTACAATGGGAATACATGGGAAACATTCTATTTCAGCAGCAAATGAGTCAGAAGTAGGAGCAGGTGATGCCACATTAGTAATAAAGGCAGCTTTAGCAAAGGCACAATTATGCATCCGAAGCTCATCGCAAGGTCAGATAACAGCAAGTCTGTGAATAGATTGGTTCATACATAGGTACACATTATGAGATAATGGGTGAATTGATTACCTCAGCTCTGCATTCCTGTCTCCCTGGTAACCTATCACCCCCACCCATCAAGAATCTGTCTGCCTTTGCCTTTAAAAAATTCAAAGATTCTGCTTTCACTGCACATTAAGGAAGAGAATTCCAATGTCTACTTCAATTTCGTCAAGTTGCCATGGCGAGGATTGGAGTTGGTCGCTAGGAAATTAAGCTTATGAAAGTGAGCAAGGACATTGCCTGAAGTCTCCACAATATATGGTGGGAGAAGATTTCTGATCTTCCAGTAATAGATGTCAGGCAAACAGCCTGATAATTTAGGGGCAGCGGTGGGATAAAGGGAGATAAAGCTAAGCCTACATTTGAAACTAATGTCACATTTAGAGATGTCATGCTGAGGGTCAGATTTAGTTGGGAAATAGAAAGGTGTTCCTTGGGATAATAATACAGGATGCTTAACTTATTGTGTGAATTATCTTCCATGGCTGAATAAGTAAGAATGGAAACAACTGTATGTAGACCCATGCTGGATAATAATAGAGAGAACAGTGTCGTAGTCAACTGTAGCAGAGCTCTGCAGAGAAGGGCCATGCATCTTGCCTTTCATCCACCAACACCCCAATCATCACCAATAGTCCAGAGTCAAGAGAGTCAAGAATGTTTTATTGTCAAAGATAGACACAAAGTGCTGGAGTAACTCAGCGGGTCGGGCAGCATCACTAGAGAAAAAGGACGGGTGACGTTTCAGGTTGCAACCCTTCTTCAGTCTGAAGAAGGGTCCTAACCCGAAACAACACCCTTCCCTTTTCTCCAGAAATGCTGCCTGACCCATTGAGTTATGCCAGCACTCTGTGTATATCTTTGGTGTAATCCAGCATCTGCAGTTCCATGTTAAAGAAGGAGCTGCAGATGCTGGAAAATCGAAGGTAGACAAAAATGCTGGAGAAACTCAGCGGGTGAGGCAGCATCTATGGAGCAAAGGAAATAGGCAACGTTTCGGGCCGAAACCCTTCTTCAGACTCATGTTTATGTTTTATTGCCATATATACCAAAATGGAGTGAAACAATGAAATCCGTACTTGTAGCAACAGCACAACAGGTTTATAAACAGTACTCAATAGTAATATTATAAACAAAGAAAATAAATTCAATGAATTAAAAAAATGCAATATAATTGAAAAGTAAAACAAAGCCCCAAATAACCCAATGTAACCCACACAGTTTGTAGTCCGGAGTTTAGTTGAAGTTCGTAATGTTCAATTGGTTGTGGAGAAGAAGCTATTCCTGATCCAGAACGGTAGCGTTTTCAGACTCGTTCTTCCTGATGGCAGGAGTGAAATGAGAGCGTGGCCAGGGTAGTGTAGATCCCTTATAAAAGTTGATTAAACATATTTCATGTGTAGGAAAGAACTGTAGATGCTGGTTTAAATCGAAGATCAACATGAAATGCTGGAGTAATTCAGCGGAACAGGCAGCATCTCTGGCGAGAAGGAATAGGTAATGTTTCGGGTCAAGACCCTTCTTCAGACTCCAGGTCTGAAGAAAAGACTCAGCCTGGAAACATCACCCATACCTTCTCTCCAGAGATGCTACCTGTCCTGCTGAGTTACTCCAGCACTTTGTGTCTGTAAACATATTTCATCACATGCACAAATGAATTGGGGCAATTGGCAGAGAAGCCATGTCTTTGTTGCACGTGCCATTCAAGTCTGAGTAGCAAAAATGCAAAGTGGTACAGCTGGAGGAAACCTATGTGGTCGCAGGGAGAATGTACAATCCCCACAAAGATAGCACCTGAACCTGGATCACGGGTGCTGCAAAGTAATATCAATATGCTGCCCCCAGTAAGTATGTTTGGATAAGTTCATGTTGATAAGTTGTAGGAGCAGAATCAAGTCTACTCCACCATTTAATCATGGCTGATCCATCTTTCCCTCTCAACTTAATTCTCCTGCCTTCTCCCCGTAACCCTTGACACCCATTCTAATCAAGATTCTATCAATCTCCAACTTAAAATTATCCACTGACTTGCCCTCCACAGCTTTCTGTGGCAATTAATTCCACAGATGCAAGACACTCTGACTAAAGAAATTCCTCCTGATGTGATGTGATGAAGTCTGACGCCAACTATCAGTTACAATTTGCCAACTGAAAACACACGTTCTGTCTTATTCCAGGTTCATATGTTATCTCACAATCCCAGTTTTCATTAATAATACCCGGCATAATAAATCATTCTTTACTTGTAAATTCACTTGGATCCCATTACTCTGTTTGGATTTTAAAATCCAAATTCAGTGTCACCTCTTTTCTATTCAGTTACGTACAAATAGAACATACATAATACTCTGAACCTATTTACCTAAATCCTTGCCTAACGTCATAGTGTGAAATGCTCTTGAAAAACATTAACGTTCTTAAAATAATCCTTCTCCCTCACTTCTCACTGCTTTCCCTTCTCCCATTTAATTTGGGGAATTGTGATTGCTACCTTTGAATATTAGGGTTTTTTTTCCTCTAAAATCCAAAGTATTCTGGAAAATTAAAAGCAACCTCTGCTGATGTCTCTTTGAAAACCCTGGGATGAAGGTCATAAGTCATGAGCTGTTTATTGTTTTTAGTTCCATTAATTTATTCAAAACTACATCATGTTTGGTATTGATATTCTTTGCTTCTTCATTCTCATTATATTTGTTTCCCTGCTATTTTTAGAATGTTTATATATCTTCTACTGTGCACACAAATGCAAAGTCCTTGCTTCTCACTTCTCATGCCCGAGTACTTCCAGCATTGGCTTTTTTTAATCACTGAAATTAATCGTGGGTTACTTCCAGTAAGAGATGCTAAAACATGGGAATAGGAACTGAGGGGCATTAAAATAAAATTATCATTTGAGGTCAATGTATGTTCATCTGAACTGGGAAATTGCAGGGAAAGTGTGGAGTGCAGCAGACAACCCAAGATTAGATCAGTGTTGAGTCCAGGAGAAACTGAATGATGTAGGTGGTGGCGATGCCAGTTGGATGTGTGGCAAAAGTAGCTCCAGAGAGGTGAAATCTGAAATCCTAATAGAGAGTAAAAGTACTGAATGCTGGAATTTGAGTTATAGTTATACAACATGGAAACAGGTCCATCGGCGCAACTCATCCATGCCAACCAAGATGCCCCATCTAAGCTAGTCCCATTTGCCCACATTTGGCCCATACCTCTATAAGCTTTCCCTATCTGTGCAGCTGTCCAAGTGACCTTTAAATGGTGTCAGCTACCTCCTCTGGCAGCTCGTTCCATGTACCCACCACCCTCTTAGTGAAATGGTTGCCTCTCAGGTTCCTATTAAATCTTTCCCCTCTCACCTTAAACCTAAACCTATCAGTCCCGTCAACATCCTCGTAAATCTTCTTTGTACCCTTTTCAACTTAACAACCTTTCCTATAACAGGGTTATAGTGAACACCATACACTAAATATAGCATCACCAACGACTTGTACAACTGTAACCACCTCCCAACTTGTATACTCTGTACTCGTTATGATGAAGTTCAATGTGCCGAAAGTCTTCTTGACTGTCCTATTTACTCATTACACCATTTTCAAGGAATTATGTACTCGTTTTCCTAGATCCTTTTGCTCTACAACACTCCACGGAGCCCTACAATTCACTGTGTAGGTCCTGCCCTGGTCTAATTTCCCAAAATGCAACATTGCATTTCTCTTTATTAAATTCCATCAACCGTTCAGAACCAGGGGCCACAGTTTAAGAATAAGGAGTAAGCCATTTAGAACGGAGACGAGGAAACACTTTTTCTCACAGAGAGTGGTGAGTCTGTGGAATTCTCTGCCTCAGAGGGCGGTGGAGGCAGGTTCGCTGGATGCTTTCAAGAGAGAGCTAGATAGGGCTCTTAAAATAGCAGGGGATATGGGGAGAAGGCAGGAACGGGGTACAGATTGGGGATGATCAGCCATGATCACATTGAATGGCGCTACTCCTGCACCTATTGTCTATTGTTCTTCAGCCCACTTGCACAACCGATTGAGATCCTACTGCAATTTATGACTACCGCCTCCACTATTTACAATACAACCCACTTTAGGGTAATCTGCAAACTTAGCGAACATGCCTTCTATGTTCTCATCTAAATCATTCATACAGATGACAGACAGTACTGAGCCCTGCACTGAACCCTAGGAAAACAGCCTTCCATCATCACGCTCTGCTTCCTTCCACAAAGCCAATTTTCTATCCAGTCGGCCAGCTCTGCTTGAATTCCATGCGATTTAAACTTGCAGAGCAGCCCACCATGCGGAAACTTGTCAAACGTCTGTATGCAAATCTTGCCCTCCTTTCTAATCACAGGACACTGAACAATCTAATATCTTCTCCCCATCCTCCAGCTTGCAATTTTTGGGTTGTTGTCTGCCAGATGCCTATCTACTCCCATTCCAAGCAGGCTGACAGTCAGAGTAAGTAAACTAAACCAGAATTAAAACAACCTGGTCCTTGTTTCATTGCCAATGGCAGAGATTTGAAACTCATCCCAAAATCCAAAGGCCTTCCCAGTTACAGCTTTCATTTAGATTCACCGATCAATCATTAACAAAGACTGATCAGACCATCTTAACAAGCTTCTGGAAAGCCATCGTCTTGAACAAGTTTCAGATAATTACTTCATCTTTGGCAATGCATTTTTGATTTATTGTATTATTGTTATGAATAATTATAGTATTTGAGAAACTATGCACAAACACAGAGCTAAATTTCCTCCCTAAATGGCAGTGTTGTTCCCAGAAAGAATTACAACATAAGTGCTTTCTAATCAATCTAACATTAAAAAAATAATGTTTTCTTTCTCAGTCTCCACATGTAATCATATAATCACAACTTATGCAAAGCTCAAGGGCAGAATAAAAGTCTTAAATCAGTAAAAGCAAATATGTCAATTATAAAAATGATTTGATGGATAGAACATCACACCCATTCTGCAGCAGAAAATCGTATGCCTAGCAATCAACACAGTAGGTGGCATGACATGTCTCTACTTTTGCTTACCTGATATGTTGCCATGTCAACACAGGATAAAAAAAAAACATTCATAATTTGCTCTCCAAACAATTTCAGCTCATTTCCAGGTTTGTACCAGAAAATTACGGCTTACGTGAGGGAGGGAGGAAGGAGGAGTGAGTTTGCCGCCAATGTCATAAGATCATAGGTGCTAGGAGCAGAATTAGGCCATTTGGCCCATAGAAACATAGAAAATAGGTGCAGGAGTAGGCCATTCGGCCCTTCGAGCCTGCACCGCCATTCAATATGATCATGGCTGATCATCCAACTCAGTATCCTGTACCTGCCTTCTCTCCCATACCCCCTGATCCCTTCAGCCACAAGGGCCACATCCAACTCCCTCTTAAATATAGCCAATGAACTGGCCTCAACTACCTTCTGCGGCAGAGAATTCCAGAGATTCACCACTCTCTGTGTGAAAAATGTTTTCCTCACCTCGGTCCTAAAAGATTTCCCCCTTATCCTTAAACTGTGACCCCTTGTTCTGGACTTCCCCAACATTGGGAACAATCTTCCTACATCTAGCCTGTCCAACCCCATAAGAATTTTGTAAGTTTCTATAAGATCCCCCCTAAATCTTCTAAATTCTAGCGAGTACAAACCGAGTCTATCCAGTCTTTCTTCATATGAAAGTCCTGACATCCCAGGAATCAGTCTGGTGAACCTTCTCTGTTCTCCCTCCATGGCAAGAATGTCTTTCCTCAGATTAGGAGACCAAAACTGTACGCAATACTCCAGGTGTGGTCTCACCAAGACCCTGTACAACTGCAGTAGAACCTCCCTGCTCCTATACTCAAATACTTTTGCTATGAATGCTAACATACGATTCGCCTTCTTCACTGCCTGCTGCACCTGCATGCGTACTTTTAATGACTGGTGTACTGTGACACCCAGGTCTTGTTGCATCTCCCCCTTTCCTAAGCGGCCACCATTCAGATAATAAACTACTTTCCTGTTTTTGCCACCAAAGTGGATAACCTCACATTTATCCACATTATACTGCATCTGCCATGCATTTGCCCACTCACCCAGCCTGTCCAAGTCACCTTGCAGCCTCCTAGCATCCTCCTCACAGCTAACACTGCCCCCCAGCTTCGTGTCATCTGCAAACTTGGAAATGTTGCATTCAATTCCCTCGTCCAAATCATTAATATATATCGTAAATAGCTGGGGTCCCAGAACCGAGCCTTGCGGTACGCCACTAGTCACTGCCTGCCATTGTGAAAAGGACCCGTTTACTCCTACTCTTTGCTTCCTGTCTGCCAGCCAGTTCTCTATCCACATCAATATTGAACCCCCAATACCGTGTGCTTTAAGTTTGTATACTAATCTCTTATGTGGGACCTTGTCGAAAGCCTTCTGAAAGTCCAGATATAACACATCCACTGGTTCTCCATTATCCACTCTACTAGTTACATCCTCGAAAAATTGTATAAGATTTGTCAGACCCTTCATAAATCCATGCTGACTTTGTCCAATGATTTCACCACTTTCCAAATGTGCTGCTATCCCATCTTTAATAACTGATTGTAGCAGTTCCCCCACTACCGACGTTAACTGGTCTGTAATTCCCCATTTTCTCTTTCCCTCCCACCAAGTCTACTCCGGCATTCAATCATGACTGATCTATCGTTCCCTCCTAACCCCTTTCTTCTGCCTTCGCCCCAGAACCTCTGACACCTGTACCAATCAAGAATCTATTTATCTCTTGCCTTAAATATATCTACCAACTTTGCCTCCACAGCCTTCTGTGGCAAAGAATTCCACAGATTCACCACCATTGGACTAAATAAATGTCTCCTCATCTCCTTCGTAAAAGAACGTCCTTTAATTCTGAGGCCATGACCTCTAGTCCTAGACTCTCCCACAAGTGGAAACATCCTCTCCACATCCACTCTATCCAAGCCTTTTACTATTCTGTACTTTTCAATGAGGTCCCCCCTCATTCTTCAAAATTCCAGTATAGGCCCAGTGATGTCAAACGCTCATCATAGGTTAACCTACTCATTCCTGGGATCATTCTTGTAAACCTCCTTTGGACCCTCTCCAGAGCCAGCACATGCTTCCTCAGATATGCAGCCCAAAATTGCTCACAAAATTCCAGATGCAGTCTGACCAGTGCCTGAGAGGAGCCTCAGCATTACATCTTTACATTACATGCCCTATTGGAAAGGAAGCTACATACTTAAATGGGAAATTATCTCTCTTGCACAATATCAATATGGGATTCTATAGATTCTCTAATGAATCTTCCAGACCCAAACACCTCACTTACTTATGCTAGTTAAGTCCGGAGCTGAATGACTTCAGGACACGTTGTATCCTGGAGTCACCCAGCACGTACAAAAAGTTCATGGTTTCACAGTCAGTGGTGATCATTACTGCCTTAATCAGCACAGCTCATTAATTGATCATTTACAAATGCCAATTATGTTTGACGAACGGCACAGTAGCACAGCTAGAAGAGCTGTTTTCTCACAGCACCTGAGACATGGGTTCGATCCTGTCCTCAAGTACTGACAAGTACTGCCTGTGGAGTTAGCAAGTTCACTCTGTGACTGCATGGGTTTCTGCTGGGTGCTCCCGTTTCCTCCCACATCCCAAAGACGTGTAGGTTAATTGGACTCAGTAAATTGCTCCTTGCGTGTAAGGAGTGGATGGAAAGTGAGATGTCATAGAACTAGTGTGAACAGATGATCGATTAAGGGCATGGACTTTTTTTCCATGCTGTATATCTAAACTAAATCAAACTAAACAAATTGGACTAAATAATCTAGGTGGTAATGAAAAGGAAAGGTTTAAAAAAAGTTTTCTGGATGGAGTCCTTGTTGGTTAGCAGCAGTGCTGCAAAATTTTATAGCATGGTAGTGTTATATAAATGAGTCTTGAGGGGGCCATTCTCAGTTTTGCACTAGACTTATTGGTTAAGACATGGAAATGCTATTACAACCAAGATCTAGACCAAAGTACTTATTTCATTATAAAGAGTTTTTGGGTGTTCGGAAAAGGAATTGAAGGACATTAGATGACGGTAACATTTTCATTTAGTGTTTGATTACGACTGTAAAATGCCCTCAAATTGACAATTCTGGTAATGAGTAAAAGTGAAGATAGACACAAAATGCTTGAGTAACTCAGCGGGACAAATAGCATCTCTGGAGAGAAGGAATGGGTGACGTTTTGGGTCAACCCAAAATGGCTCCCATTCCTTCTCTCCAGCGGTACTGCCTGTCCTCCTGAGTTACTCCAGCATTTTGTGTCTATCTTCAGTTTAAACCAGCATCTGCAGTTCCTTCCTACACACGAGTAAAAGTGAGTAGGCTATGGATTGAGCAAATACTGCTTAATGAGTTATTCCTTCACTCTAATGATCATTCAATTTGCCCTAATACTTGTGAATAAGTCATACCCAGAGAATTGCCAAAACTGTTGAGCAGCTGATCAGACTGCGGATTATTTCCAGCATTTTTCTGTTTTGCTTCAGCTGTATACACTCTTTGCTCCTTTTAACATAGAACAAAAGACAGCGCATGCTAATCATGTATAGTCTTTCCTTTTACTAGGTAACATGCAACAGAAAAGTTTTTACTGTACCCCGGTACACATGGCAATAAACTAAGTTACAGTACAGGACCAGATCCTTCGGCCTATAATGTCTGTGCCGAACATGATGCCAAAATAAACTAATCTCATCAGCCTGCACATGATCCATACCATTCCATTCCCTGCATATCCATGCATCTATCTAAAAGTCTCTCAAGTACCCCAACTAACAGATGTTTTTTCTATTGCTATGTTAATGGGAATGCCAAAAATTAGTTTTAGATGTTATTCAAATTACTGTCGTTTTATAAGACTAATACACATTCTATTTGTCAATTCAAAACCACGACAATTTGAAGCAAAGAGTATTTTTAAAGTGTATAATACTAAAGATAAAGGCAGTATATCCTGAATAACAGAATCAAAGATTCTTTGTTGTAGAAGTTCAAAATATACATTGCTCAAAGCATCAATAATTTGTACGGAACAGGCAACTTATTCATTAGATTGGAATGCAAACATTTCAACTATTGTATCTTTGAACTTGATTGATACTCTTTATTCAGAGTCATGTTGGGCACCCATTTACACAGCAGGCATTTAGTGCAGTTTAGCATCTTAAACTGAATCCTAATTTTCCAAGCCAAGAGGATCAGGTTAACTTGGATCATTCAATTGCCTTGGTACATGATGGTATGGTATGGAGGTAGCATAGGTTTATAGAATAGAATATGTTTTCAGATTGTGTGTTCTACCTTGCCAAATATCTGTGCTTTCAATATTATTCAGTGGGATATCAGAGTATAGGTAAAGGCTATTTAAAACATAGAAATATGACCATGATGCCAATTGAAAATAATCCCATTTGCTGCAGGCATTCTTTTCCCTGCCCATTCATGTACCCTTTTAAACACCAATGTGCCAAAAGCCTTTTTCACCACCCGATCAATCTGTGACTCCACCTTCAGGTAGCTATGCACCTGCACTCCTAGATCCCTCTGCTCTACAACACTACCCAGAGCCCTAGCATTCACTGTGTAGGTTCTGCCCATGCTAGACTTCCCAAAATGTAACACCTCACATTTTTCTGCATTAAATTCCATCAACCGTTCCTCAGCCCACTTGGCCAATTGATCAAGATCCTGCTGCAATTTTTCACAACCATCTAAAAAAATACCCACTTTTGTTTCATCAGCAAACATAGCCAGGCAATGTTTGCTGATGAAACATCACTTATTAGTTTTGTTTAGTTTATTATTGCCATGTGTACCATGGTACAATGAAAAGCTTTTTTGTTGCATCCTATCCAGTCAGCAAAGTCTATATATTAACCATTTTCTTTCCCTTTCCATTCTGCCCCCACCCACTCTGCTACCAATCTCCTCTAAATATATACTCCAACCTTCTCACAAATGTCTTGCTTTTCTTTTCCCCAAGAGATTTCCTTTACTATTAGTTTTTCATGATTTTAGTCTATTTCAAATCTCGTTATGTCTCTTTTCCATATTCACAACACAAGCTCTCGAAGAAGCCAATTTTCCATCCATTCAGCTATCTCTCCTTGGATCCCATGCAATCTAACCTTCCAGAGCAGCTTACTATGATGAACCTTGTTGAATGATTTATTGAAGTCCAATTATACAACATCTACAGCTCTTCCCTCACCAACCTTTTTGGTCATGTCTTCAAAATTTGATTCTTTATATTTTCGATCCTGACATGTATGGATATAATCATGGATAGGTGACATTTATGTTGGGACCCTTCTTCAGTCTGACCCGAAACATCACCTATCCATGTTCTCCAGAGATGCTGCCTGACCCGCTCAGTTACTCTAGCATTTTGTTTCCTTTTGTGTATTAACCAGCATCTGCAGTTCTTTGTTTCAACGTTTATTCATTTCTTCTAAATGCAGATGAAATGGAGCGGTGTAAATCTTTCACCTCCAGAACAGGAAGGAGAATTGAATTAGCATCTCAGCGGGTCTCCTGGAGTAAAAGAGTAATTTTGAGTCTAGTGGCATGCTATCACAGGCATGTCTTACAGAAAAGATTTTGTTCCAGTTCATATGGAGACAGTTTTTTTTTTCTGCGAACACAAGTAAACAGTGTTGACAGCAAGATCAAAATCATTGCACTTCTCAATCTTTTTTCAGCCTTTTCACTCCACTGAATCTAAACATAAGAGGCAGTATTGCAAATTCTCCTCCACCCCCTCCCTGGCAGGGATCCTTGCCTGCCAGCAAAAATATGACTGCACAATGTACACAATTTTCCATACCCTTAGCTTACCAATTGGATCTTTATGTGCAGTGAGACTAGAAATAGCCGATATATCGTCCTGTCTGAGCACTGTCAAAAATTAACCCCATGTCATTGACCCTAGGATGAAGAGAAATGAAGGCTTGAAATTCAGTTGGGCTGTGCATTATTTTTGTGCCCTACGTAACTGAATGGATATTAAAATCAATCAGCCTTCTCAGTGAACAAACTGCATAAGGGAAGCTGGGCACAGAGCACGGACATAAATCCATGTGCCTTTCCCCTCTCCGAGGTGGTCCCTCGAAACCGAGAATAACAAATGTCTGCTCCATTCTTGCGAAGCTTCATTCCCGAGAGCAGATGAGACCGATGTGGGACCTGCAGATTGTCCCAGTTGTGGCAGTGGTGCGCGACAGGATGGACGGAGGAGCAGTTTTCATTTCATCACTCCTGCAGGGATCACAAATACTGGACTTGAAATACTGGAGTAACTCAGCGGATCAGGCAGCATCTCGGGAGAAATGAAATAGGTGACGATTCGGGTCGAAACCCTTCTTGAGACATATAATCACCTATTCGTTTTCTCCAGAGATGCTGCCTGGACCCGCTGAGTTACTCCACCATTTTGTGTCTATTTTCAGTGGAAACTAGCATCTGCAGTTCCTTCTTAAACAAATGGACTTGAAGCTTGCAGTTTCATCCTGATACTCCTCCATTTTGAGCAGCCATGGGCCAGGGTGGCCCATGAGTCTCACTGTGATGATGCTCAAGTTAGAATGCATGTTTTGGGAGACAGGTTTTGGACATGCAAGAAACTTGACCTAAATATCCGAGCTGACAGAATTTGATTAGGACCTTACCGCTGGCAGAAAGGGAGAGTGAGCATAGGGTCACAGAATCGTAACATCATACAACAAAGAAACCAGAACTTTTGCTCAACTCGTTCATGTTGACCAAGATGCCCCAACTAAGCTAGTCTGTTTGGCCCTATTCTTCAAAATCTTTAATATCTATGTGTTAATATTGGCCAACATAGAGTTATTATAAAATGGAGGATCTTTGCATTTGCAGGGCCTGCATGGTCTCCTTCTGTGAAAGTTGCAAGATGGAGTCACGGCTCCAAGGAGTCTGGATCCCAGATAGAATTTGATGATAAGGAGACGTCCAGATATCTTAACTTTGTTAATATGTATGAAGGCTTGCAGAGCGAGATAAGAAGTATTGTATAGGGAGTTTGTTATTGTTTCATAAAATAAAGTTTAGTGGTCCAGTGCTTGACTCAGTGTTTTACTGAACTAGACTCAGGGGGTGAGCTCCAGGAGCATAATTACATATGTACCGGGTCAAGTATCTTTTAAATGCTGTTATAATATCTGCCTGAACTAACTCCTCTGACAGCTCATTCCACATATCCACCACCTTCTAAGTGAAAAAGTTGCCATCAGAACCCCATTAAATCTTGCCCCTCTCACCTTAAAGAAATGTCTTCAGTTTTTGATTCCTTTACACTGGGCAAAAGACCCTCAGTATTAACCCTATTTATTCCACTGATGATGTTATACACCTCTATAAGATTCTGTGCACCAAGGAATACATTCCTAGCCTGCCCATTCTCTCCCTATAGCTCTAACCAGTGAGTCCAGGCAACATCCTTGTAAATCTTCTCTGCACTTTTTCCAGCTTAATGACAACGTTCTGATGATCAACTGAACAGCAGGGTGATCAACTGAACACAGTACTCCAAATGTGCCTCATCAATGTCTTGTACAACTGTAATAATAATATCCCAACTTCTGCACCCAATACTCAATACCCTGACTGACTGAGCAGTGATATCAGTTTGCTTGTTTTGCAGAGACAATATTTGACAGGCTTGTTCCCGGAGACCATGATTCAGAACCATCATGAATCACTGCTGACTATAAACCATAAGTGCGTGCTGGGTTTGAAACTTTGATCTTCAAACACCCCTTCCCTCAAACCACTGAATGTGCTGTTAAAAACAATGCAAGTTTCCTTATTGATGTTTGCATTCTTAGAGATGTGGCCCCTCTTATCTATATAACTAAAAGTTTCATCTTGACCGCTTCCTGTCTGCGCTGTTAATTGATTTTAGAAAAAAATCCTACCCTACATCGGTATGATTTTCGGCCATCTTACTCACAGTCCATCTCCGCTGCGGCAGCTCCAAGGATTTTTCCAATCGATGAAAAAAAAGTTATGAATGTTTAAAAAATCTTGAGATCAGCTGATGGTCCTGTCGCCTGTCAATCACCATGATAAAGATAACGCCCCTTCTGAGGGGGGGGGGGGGGGGGGGGCAGGACTAGAAAACCCCGGATGCCTGGACACGAGTCAGTCACACTGGAAGATCACGAGGGAGAGGCCACAAGTGATTCTAAGTGTGATTCTGAACTGTGAGCTTGCAAAGTACTTGCAATAAATGATTTGTTAGCCCTTAATGAAAATGCAATGAGTTGTTTGGCCTGCCCTGTGCTTGAAACTGCAATGCAATGCAATGGAAATTAAATGAAATTAAATGACAATGCAATGGACTTCCGGTGGCGAGGCGAGCAGATGGCTGCTTAATCTCGAGCTCCCGATAGCAAGTTTAAAACTAGCCTCCCTTAATTCATTAATTGCCACATAATTCACAGCATTCTGTATTGGAATGAGTGGGCATGCGACAACTAGAAGTCAAAAGAAACATGACGGATGAAAAAGAAAGAATTCACCGGAGATGGACAAAGCTCAACGATCAAAAGATGACTTGGCAGAAACCATGCGCTCAATGCTCCACAATATTAACAAGGAAATACGTGACTTCAGGGCTGAATATAAAGTGGACTTACATAAACTTAAAGAAGGACTCAAAGAAGACATGAAAGCTGAACTCAAAGATCTGAAGCAAGAAATTCTCTGCCAACTGCAAACAAATCCACGCCCACAAAACTGGACTAAACAAAGCAGAGGCACGAATCGAAGAGACTGAGACAATTAGCATGGCTATGAAAAATGTGCTGATTAAATCTATGAAAAAACAGAAAGTCATGCAAGAAAAACTGACTGATTTGGAAGGGCAGTCTCAATGAAATAACATTCGCATCTACGGCATACCCGAAGAGAAAGAAGGCAAATCCATGTCTGAATTTGTGGAGCAACTTTTGAAAACTGAACTCGCAATAACAATGGACACCAACGTACGGATCCGCACAGAGCTTTGGCTCTCAAACCGGAACGTAACGCACCACCTAGGTCCATAGTGGTAAATTTCCTGGAGTTTAATACCAAAGAAATGGTATTTAAAAAGGCCTGGGGAAAGAAGATAATGATTGCCCGGCGACGCCTATCATTTGACCACGACTATGCAACGGTGGTTGTCCAGAAGCATATAAGGGAATAAAGAGGGCCCTGAAGGAGAGAGGTGTCCGCTTCCAGACCCCGCTGGACAAGATACGCATTCACCGGGACTCAGGAACATGCACATATCATAGTGCACAAGACGCAGCGCAGGAGCAGAGGAGGAGAGGCTACTCCATGGAGACACCAGATTACAGCGCTGAGGAGCCAGCGGACCCAGAAATGGAGTGTCTTCTCCAGGCTTTGACATGGCAGAGAGTTGGAAAGAAGAGCGAAGATGGGAGTGAGACAGCAAGAGAGCAACTACAGGAGTCTCAACAGACCCCATCCAACTGTTTTTATTGTGTCACAAATTCTTTTGGACTAGAAAATAAGTGCTATCGGATGACGTTGGACGATACTAGGATGCGTGAAATGGAGTGTTTCACCTCTAGTGAGGGGCCCTCTGGGGTTGTGAGGGGCCCTTCTTAAGGGGTTGGACAGGCTAGATGCAGGAAGATTGTTCCCGATGTTGGGGAAGTCCAGGACAAGGGGTCACAGCTTAAGGGTAAGGGGGGACTCCTTTAAAACCGAGATGAGGAGAACTTTTTCACACAGCTAGGATTTAGGTAAATGGAAACCTATCAAAAAGGATCCAGTTAGAGAGGGGGTGTTCAAGAAGGAACTGCAGATGCTGGAAAATCGAATGTACACAAAAATGCTGGAGAAACTCAGCGGGTGCAGCAGCATCTATGGAGCGAAGGAAATAGGTAACGTTTCGGTCTCTGGTAGATTGAGATCTGGAATCAGTATCCACTCCTGCATAAATCAACTCACCTGGAAATGGTCTGAACAGATACGTTCCTATGAAGTTTTTTGTAACTAACAAGCATAGCTAGTTCAGCGCCTCGAAGACTCTTGGTGACCTTGACGTATTGTTGTATATGTGTGCCCTCACATAACCAAAGGTCCCTGGGTATGCCTTGAACTATTTTGAGACCCGACACCCCTTCTGCTCTGCTTAAGTAAATTATAAACATCCTGTAATCATCCTGTCCCGTCGCAATTGTGTAGCGACTGACCTGTTGCATTAAGCCAGTGCCAGGAGGATAACTACCTAATGAGATCTGGCCAAAGCTAAGGATGTAGCTGGAACCCCCTGGTGAAATAGTCTTAACACAATGTCAACATCCCATACTGCATTGTACTTGTGCTGGGAGAACTTGTGTTAATAATATCCTTTACAAACTCGATATCCGGGATGAACCCGACAGAGTGGGTCTTGTTTGCTGCAGCAAATATGATGGGAAGGCACGTTAGCACAGTTAATGACCCTATAACTCAATTATTGTCAAAGGACAATTTTAAATGGATTGCAAGTCGTCAGTAACCTGTACCATTTAAAATGTAACATGAGCATTAAACAAATGCTTCCCATCTCCTGAAGAAGAAATGTACTGCTTTTTTGGTGCTATTCCAGCACTCTGAACACATACAAGGATAGGTGTGACAACCCAAGCCATAGGGCAGTCTATTGAGAATCTGCAGACCATAAATTGATTTTATCACGCAACGGCTGATTTCCCGAGCCACAGGCTGAACCAGCAAAGTTACGATTAGAATAACCATATAAGGTTGTATTATTATTCCTGACAAATCGGGAATCAAAGCTGCATAGGCCAATCACACAGTAGGAAACCTGCTTTAGGCTCTTGATGACTTTATTTGAAGACCCGACTGATTAAGCAAAATGGAGGAAGACATAAAAGACCATTCCTCCTCCTTGTAGCGAGAATGTATCTTTTGCCATTGTTATGCCACATATTTTTGCAATCTGTGAATTAGCATGAAAACAACATATCTATATTCGGTGTTCCATTGAAACAGAATTTCATAAATACGGTGTGATCCAACACCCATTCCGTGTTGTAATTGATCTGCACTTGATGATACTCCAGTGGCAAATGAGATTATGTACCTATTACAGGATTCTTTTACTTGATTGCACCCACATGACTAACATATGCCACCATCATAGTGTATAAACCTGAAGTTGAGCATGCAGATATGCATATTCGCTCAATCACTCTTTAACCCATAAAATGCACGTAGGGTCTTTAGATAGTTGATACCAACAAGTGAAGAATTGGTAACTCTTGCAAATCTCCTCCACCTCCAAACTAGAGATGACATTCGCAATTTCCCACGTTAGGGCCATTAGCATCATTTTGCAGTATATTGAAATGTTTACTGACCAAACTACTGGAGCAATGCTGAATACTGTTTGTCCATCATTGTGACTTTGGTAGCTTCAGCTGGTTATAGCAAACGTGTGTTACCAATGCACTACATGGCACTTTATAGTTTGCCATTTAGCATGATGTCAGTTCTCCCACTTGCACAGCTGAATCACATCTATTATATTGCCAATTAGTCTTAATGAATAGAAGGCTGCTTTATAACAACAAGGTTGTTACAGGTTTCTATTGACTCCAATCTGTTGCCCAGGGTCATAGGCCAATTGTTAGCTAAAGGTAAATCCCAATGACCAACAAGTCTATTTGATAACAACTTAATTTTAACTGGATAGAGGAGCCCAATTTCTCAAATATAGTTTGAGACTGAAACAGTGGATTTTAGCAAAATACAGCGTTAAAAATATCATCCAGCCAATAGATAACAAGTGTTTTTGAACTCTGAGTAGTCCTCTTTGAATGGTTTATTGTCATCATACTGTTATATTGCCTCATCATAGCAATGCCTCCAAATATCTCCAATGATCACTGTAAAATGGGAACCGTATGAAATCAGTTGTTAATCAGCCATCTTTCATAATGAACAGGCCACGCCTGCCATCATTTCGTGTCTGCCTTGAACGACAACTCTGGCCCGATTTCCGAGCCTGTCTTGCAAGACAATCCTAGCCATAATACTGAGCCTGTCTGATAATTCTAACCTGTCTTAAAACAACTCTGGCAAAAATTCTGAGCCTGTCTCGAAAGACAATTCTGGCCACAATTCTGCCCATATTTCCGAGCATGTCTTGAAAGCAATCCTGGTCAAAATACTGAGCCTGCCTCAACACAATTCTGGCCCAATTCCAACCTGCTTGGAATGCTAGTATTGTCCAGTTTTACATGGTTAGATGCCTCTAAGTAGATGATAATATCTTAATCATTTGTGTATTGTACAACCAAGTGTAAATCTTACCAACTTGTAAGTGGTCCCTTAGTTGTAGAGTAGAAGTGGTAGAGTGCGTGGAACCTCTGGCCAGCTTTCATGCTGCCACCAGCTTCTGTGAACCGCTTACTGCCGATTAAGACGTGGGGTGCGTTGTCGCCGAAACTATGAAGCCTTGCTCGTCATTGGCCTTGATTGGTCCAACAGCTTGTGCTTTGTCCTCTAGGTTTTGCCTGTTGAATAGGTCTTGCCTGAATAGAAGATTCGGCGGCTGGCTCTAATGTCCCCCTGATAGCGGTGTTCACTGCATTGTGTTGGGATGACAACCTGGCTGCCAGGAATGGTACCTCTGACATGTGCCCTTCATCCCTTGGGGTATGCTCCACGGCTATACCCTCAGACTCGGCATCAGATTTAAACTGACCCGGCATGCTCTCTTCCGCCATGAGGGAGACATTAAGCAGCCCTGCTACAAGGCGCAGCTGGCGCGGCCTCTGCAATAGGTTAGCACTGCCATAGACTCAGCATCAGACTAATACTTACTCAGCGGCTTCCATCCCTTGAGGTATGCTGTTCTGCAATACCTCCAACTTCAGGGTCAGAACAAAACTGCCCTGGTAAGCGCACCTCTTCCATGAGGGAGATATTATGCAGCCCTTCTACAGGTGCTGCTGCCATACATTATGCAGCCCTGTTACAAGGTGCTGCTAGCACGGCCTCTCCCATAGGCCGGCGCTGCCATAGACTCGGCATCCCCATTATGCAGCCCAGTCCAAGGCGCTGCTGGCGCGGGCTCTCCCATGGGCCCGCGCTGACACAACTCCTGCTGTTGGAGTGTATCTAGATGGAGTCTCCTCTCCATTAGGAGCTCCATCCCGGCCAACCTCCAAATTTTACACATTACCGGAGGGGAACCCTCCCGGCCCCAGGGCTGGTCACTTTGGTCGGTTTACTCCATATCCTGGGGACCACTGCTGTCTGGGAGCCGCATTGCTGCTGGATTTCCCCTCCCCGGGAACCCCATCATCTGGAAGTTACTGACCGTCTTGTCAGTGACTGGAATCGCGAACCCGACATTCGCCAGCTACCTGCTTCCGCGGTCAGAACCGGGGTTTCTCCACAGCCCATAGCTGGTTCCTTCGTCGGCCTTCGTGAAGCATCCAGCAGGAAACCTGTGTAAAACGAGGTTCCTGCAAGAAATCAAAAACAGGTAAGAAATACAAACTTACCAGAAGTTTAAACTTACTGCTGCAGGAACGACGTGCCTGCCAGTCCGGTGCTTCGCCATGCCAGCATCATAATGAGGCGCATGCGAACGACCAGGGTCTTCTTCACGTAGTCACTCACGTGACTCCGAAGTAAAATCACGAATAAAACTAACAGCACTTCAACTGCCGAAAAGAAAGGGTGGAATGGCTTTACCAAATCTGAGGAAATACTTTTATGCAGCTCAACTCAGACCTCTGGCTTGTTGGAAAGAAATGGAAAGAGAGATACAGGCTTACCAGACCCAGATTTTGGTGTGAGACAAATACCTGAGAGGGACTTTGAGACATGCTATGGATCCAATAGTAGCATTTATGTTAGAAATATGGAATGTTATAGTGGAAAAATACAAATTAAAAAGAGGGGTTCACGTATTGAAGTGGTTCGCATATGACTCAAAGTTTAAGCCAGGGGTGTATGATTCAAGATTCAAAGAATTGGCACAAAAAGGCATAACGACAATGTATACAGTTTCAGAAAATGGCGAGTTTATGAGCTTCCAAGATTCTAAAAGTCAAAGTATGGTCTCGAAAACAACGATACTTGCAATTAATAGACTAACTTACAAAAGAGATAAGGCCAGAACTAGATGAAACTTCAAATAATGTGATCAAGATGATTGTGGATGCATACAAACAGAAGGGGTCTCGGGTCATCTCTGCTTTCTACCAAGCTCTGGTGGAAAGCGGGGGAGAATCAACGCTCAACATAAAAACAAAATGGGAAGCAGAATTAAAGATTCAAATAACAGAAGAAGAATGGTATCAAATGTGTGAAACACAAGGTTCATCCACAAGCTCACTAGTATGGAGAGAATTTTGCTGGAAGAATCTAACTCGCTTTTTTATAACACCCAAAATAAAACGCAGACAACTTGCTGTCCAACAACACTGTTGGAGGCTGTGTGGGAGTATGGAGGCAGACCACTCCCATATTTTCTGGAACTGTGTAAGGATAAGCCCATACTGGGAAAATGTTAACACAGTTGTTAAAAATATCTTTGGCTATAAAATCCCAAATACCTGCCCTGTAATGTATCTGGGGCACATTAAAGATATTGCAAAGATAAAAGAGACCTATTTGATTAAATTTTTGCTTGCAGCAAGTAAGAACACCATTACCAGGCAGTGGCTTAATGAAAAAAGTCCAAAACAGGAACAGTGGCTAGAAATTGTGCGAGACATCTTTACTATGGAGAAACTGACATATTCCTTGAGAGTCAAGGAGAATTAATTTGAGAAGATCTGGAAAAAATGGACCATTTATTTGAGCCATGACACCAATTAGATAAATACCGAGCTAGATATGGGAAGATTGTGTTATGTAGAACTAGATTCAAGATTCAAGAGAGTTTATTGTTATGTGTCCCTGATGGGACAATGACATTCTTGCTTTGCTTCAGCACAACAGAACATAGTAGGCATGACTACAAAACAGATCAGTGTGTCCATATACCATTATATAAATATATACACACATGAATAAATAAACTGATAAAGTGCAAAAAACAGATAATGGGCTATTAATGTTCAGAGTTTTGTCCGAGCCAATTTTAATAGCCTGATGGCTGTGGGGAAGTAGCTATTCCTGGACCTGGTCATTGCAGTCTTTAGCTTCCTGTAACTTCTACCTGAAGGTAGCAGGGAGATGAATGTGTGGCCAGGATGGTGTGGGTCCTTGATGATACTGCCAGCCTTTTTGAGGCAGCGAGGTCCCACTTAGTTTAGTATATGGAAGTAGATCACATTTTGTAAGATCTCGAAATGGCGTGTGTCGTGCAGTTCGTGCATGGCCTTTGCATTGCCAGAGTCAAATGGAAGGCATATTCTTTTGCAGGTTTCAGTGAACGTTGAAGATGACTTGGGGCCTGTCCTTGGAACTTTCACATTTGGAATCATTGTATGTATTCTGCGGTTCAATGACCAAGTTGGGGTGGCCTTGGATCTGGGGTAGAGCTGAAGTACGTTAAACAAGTTTACACGTGTACATTAGCTCTATTTCACTGAGAAACTTGTCTAAATTAGGATTTGGCTAAAAATGAGGGAGGAGTTAGGGCAATGAGATTGGCTCTATTTTGGACCCGTTGGTTAAGATCATAACTTACATGCCATTGTGGGGATATTTATGACATATGCATGTTACTCCTCCATGGCATCATTGTGTAATGCAAGCTTGATGTTATTATTGTAACGGTGAAGCACAGACACATAACTGGGGAACAAGAGTCTCAACCAAGAAAGTACACCCTAATGGTAAGAATATCTATTCAAGACCGCCATAAAAAGCAGTCCTTACATGCACTGTAATGGAGTCTGCTACAGTCAGTGGTGAACTCTTCAAAGCTTCATTGCACCAGATTATGGAATATTACTATGCCCCATTGAAAGCACCATAGAAATGAATTTTGATTGTGTCTACTTACCTATTAGAGTTTTAGTTTTAGTTTTAGAGATACAGAGCAGAAATAGACCCTTCTGGCCCACCAAGTCCGCGCTCACCAGTGATCCATGTACATTAGTACTATCTATACACTAGGGACAACTTAAATGTTTTACTGAAGTCAATTAAATGACAAACCTGTACATCATTGGAGTATGGGGGGGAAACCTGAGTACCTGGGAAAAACCCAAGCGATCACAGGGAGAACGTACAAACTCCATATAGATAGCAACTATAATCGGGATCGAACCCGGGACTCTGGCATTGTAAGGTAGCAACTCTACCGCTACGCCACCGTGCCGCCCTTATATTTCTTTTACCAAAGCCAATTAACTTACAGACCTGGCCTAGCATCTCAGAAGACAGTGCCAGCAGAGAACCATCTCTTTAAGAAAAGTAACCATGCCTGACTTTACATTTGAGGCAAAATCTTGAAATATGCATTACTCTGCAACATAGGAGCAGAAGTAATTTATTTCCTAACTGAGATGCCTATAACAGGGACGTCATAGTGGCACAGCGGTAGAGTTGCTGCATTACAACGCCAGAGGCCCGGGTTCAATCCTGACCATGGGTGATGTCTGTACATTCGTTTGTACATTCTCCCTGTTACCATGTGGGTCATCTCTGGCTGCCTCAGTTTCTTCCCACACTCCAAAGACCTACACATTTGTAACTAATCGGCTTCTGTAAATTGTAAATTGTCCCTGTAAATTGTAAAGTGTGTGGGATAGTGTTAATGGCCTGTCCCACTTTCACCACCTAATTCACGACCTTTTTTACTCATGGACATTTTTCATCAGGCTACAAAAACGCCCGACCTAATTGATGCCACGAGTACCTACAACTAGCATCACGGCCTGCTACGACCTACCTATGACCTCAAACGACCTTGTGACGATCATGCTGCGAGTATGAATCAATGGCAAACTCGGCAGAGGTCATGAATTAGGTCGTGAAAGTGGGACAGGCTCTTTAGTGTACAGATGGTCAGTGCAAACTCGATGGACCAAATGGCCTGTTTCCATGCTGTATCTCTACAATGTAAAGTCTTAAAAGCAGGAATTTTCCATTCAGGATCAAGATGTAACAAACTTCCCTCATTAAGAAGAGAGCAAATCTTTGGAATAGTCTCTGTAGATCTGTGGATATTAAAAGAATCAAGGAAAAGGGGTTTTAGTTTTAGTTGTTGTTTTAGTTATAGAGATACAACATGGCAACAGGCTCTTCGGCCCACCAAGTCCATGCTGACCAATGATCACCCATACATTAGTTCTATCCTATACAATAGGGACAGTTTACAGATGCCAATTAAGCCACAAACCTGCATGTTTTTGTAATGTGAGTGGAAACTTGAGAAACTCCACATAGACAAACTCCATGGTGCAAACTCCACATAGGCAGCACCTGTTGTCAGGATCTAATCTGTCTCTGGCACTGTAAGTCAGCAACGCTACTGCTGCGCCACTGTGCCACCCCGATTAATGAAGGAAAGTTGCCCTGTTCAAGATCAGCTAGGGTCTGATTGAATGCAGTCTATTAGCCAATTGCACACTCCTGCTTCTATTTAGCAGCTTCTCCTGAACTAATGTAACCAGCTGTAACTTTGACCATGAGGTATCCCAAAGGTAAATGCCATCGAATGGAATGGCCAGAACAAGTTCCACCATTGGAAATATTGAAAAAACACCTTTGGCAGCTGGCTAATCCATGCTACCTAAACAGTCAAACTGATTAATGTTTCTGAATGCTACTGACTATTAGAAATGTTCATATTCATTCAAACATTCATTTGGAAAAAGAAATAAATCATGAAAAACTATTGCAAGTTAAAACACTTAAAACAATTAAAAGTAGTTAAGTCAATTAAATTATTTTTTTTAAAGATGCTTTCCCAGGTTTTTCAACACAATTATTTTGAAATGGCTGGAATCACTGGATTTTTGTTATGTCAGGTGCCAGATTTCTTTGTGTAAGTATGTGGAATTGAGGAAGGTTTACATCCTCCCGCTGAACTCTGTAATGTTCCAGTGGTGCCACGAAACAGGCAAAACCCAATGACGACCTATCAGGATGTTTGGGACTTGAACATTCCTGCACAATTGTGAAAATTCCAAGCTTCCCAATGTGGGGAAATCCCGGCAATTCCTGTTGGAACTGTTGCCATTTCCAAAAGATTAATCCTCACTTCTGAAAAATTGAGTTGAACCCATTAAAAATCTGATTTAAGAAAAAGGAATGCAAAGTGAACTTCATAATATTTTACATGTACAATTTTACCCTTTGAAACTGCTGTCATATCTTTGTTCAAGAAGGCTGTAATTTAAGCCTCTTTCATAGCTGGGATAATGTTTCGCAAATTTGCAATGATGACAGAAGCTTGGACATATAGTGTCTGTATCAGAGAAAAAAATGTCACAAGCTATTTTACAAAAGGCGAATGAAAATTAACAAGCTAAATATAGGGGGTGGGTGGATCAGAGAAGGGTGTGGGTGTGCAATGATTAAAAGGCTTGCAAAAGTGTTTTCAAGTTGGAAATGGTGAGAGAGAGAGGGGCAGAGAGGGAGAGGATAACTCAGGGTCTCAAGCCGAGGTAGTAAAAGCATACACAGATCACTTGCTCTGAAAATAGAAGAGAATACAGAAGTGGCTCATATCAGGTGATTGACTGACAGTTTGATCAACTGAGCCAGATCAAATAGAGAACGCTAAAGAAATGAATAGATATAAACAGATGAATATAAATTGTAAATATTAGATGTTATGGGGCCTGGAGTAGCTGGGATGTGAGGGGAATGATGGTAGGCGGGCTACACCTTGTCTAGCTTGCAAAATTAGTGGGTGCGAGGGTGGGATAACATAGAGCTGGCTAAATTTTTGATGAAGTCAGCATCTCTTTTATATCAAAATTTATTCTAAGACTCCAGCAGCTGCAGGTATTTCTTTATTGTTTTTAGGGCAGACATTTCCTTTTTGGTTTGCCAAGGGAATAATTACAGATGTTCAAAATTTGAATAATGAAAACATTTTTCTGGCAAGTGGTGTCTTGGACCATGAATAAAATTAAATATTTTTAAAAGCACTTATCACCCATGCTCAGATGTCTGAAATTTGATATACTTTCATTGGTCCTACGCCATAGCAGAAGAAAGAAGAGTGTCAATTATGCAGGTCACAGTTCATATAATGGCCCAGCTAAGTAAAGATGAAAGATTTATTTCACTCTAACTGTGAATTTTGAATGCTCAGAGAATCTTAAAATCTATATAAAATAGTAGACAGTCAGAACCTTTTCCCCAGGGCAGAAATGTCCAACACTAGAGAGCAATACAATATAATACAATACAATACAATACAACGGTTTATTTGTCACATTGCACAAAAAGTGCAAGTGAAATGATACGTCAGCAGCGATACAATGATAAAGGGCACACACAAAAATACAATAAATTTTTAACATAAACATCCACCACAGCATTCATCACTGTGGTGGAAGGCACACAATTTGGCCAGTCCTCCTCCATTTCCCCCCGTGGTCGGGACCTCAACCCTCCGCAGCAGTGGCTGCGGGCGTCCAGATGGTAAAAGGACAAGGTACAAGTCCAGGTAAGTCCAGAGTCGGCTCCTCCCCACCGGACCGCGGCTTTTAGTGGATAGGCACATAGCTAAAAGTGCAGAGGGGGAACGTTTAATGAGATGTGTACATTTTATACACAAAGTGGTGAGGCTTGTAACACATTGACAGTGTTGGTGGAGATCATATTTTTTGGAGACCTTTGGATAGGCACATAGAAGTGCAGGGGATAGAGGGACATGGATAATGTTCAGGCAGGTGAGACCAGTTTAACCTGGCATCATGTATGGGAAGGAGCTGCAAATGCTGCCAGTCTGAAGAAGGATTCCGACCCGAAATGTCACCTATTCTTTCTCTCCAGAGATGCTTCCTGACTCGCTGAGTTATTCCAGCATTTTATGTCTAACTTGGCATCATGTTCAGCACAAACACTGTGGGTGGAAAGGGCCCATTCATGTGCTGTGCTGTTCTATGTTGTTCTATGTTAAACAATGTCCATTGGAGGGTGTACGGGATGAAAACTGTGAGTCATGAGGAGCTCAAACAAACTTGCAGTGTTCGGCCCTTTCACCATTTTAAAAAAAATGTCATCCTTCATAAAGTTTTGTTTTGGAGGTCTTTTAGTCTTCTTATGTGGGGGATGGTGGGATGGAAGGGGGGAACTGTTATCTTAGTCACTACCTGGTCGAGGAATGCGTCTTCCCTCTGTGCTGCATCTTCGCCCCCTCCTCACGGCCTGCCATCTGGACTGGCACAGCCGTTCCTGCCGGAGACCAGGCAGAGCTTCAGCAGTGGTGCAGCGCTGAATTATCATAGCAGAGCAGGGCGATGCCTTACAGGGGTCGCTGTGTTGGAGCTCTGGAGTGTTGGGACTGCCAACTTCAACACCATGGAGCTGTGGTCTGCGGAGCTGTGGTCTGCGGGGGAGCTTCCAGCCACGGGCGACGCTGACTTTAACAACGTGGGGGCCTGGGATCCTTCGCCGAGGATTGCCGTGTGGAGCTCCACCCAGCTCGGCCTGTGGACATCGGAAGCCACAGTCTCCTGTAGGAAGCGACCGATTCGGAAGTCTAAGTAGCTGAGGGTGTTCTTCATACACTGGAGTACCATCGTCCGGCAAAAGGGCCTGAAACATCGGGCCGCCCATAGCGGCGACTGTGGAGGCCTCAATAGGCCCCGACCACGGGTGAACATAGAGGCAGATGCCTTCCCCCACAGTGGGAAACATTGATTCTGCTGTGTACGGATGTTTATGTTAAATTCTATTGTGTGTTGTGTTCTTTTTATTTGTATGGTTGTATGGCAACCCAAATCTCGCTGTACCAATTGGGACAGTGACAATAAACGTAAACTTGAACTTGAACTTGAGTCAATGTAGAGGTGAAGATTATAACATCTGGCTGAATTGTGCCATAGCAACAATATGTTGCTCACCATCAACAAGATACATCGCGGAGACAAGCCCTTTGGCCCACCGAGGACTTTTGGAATGTGGGTGGAAACTAGCCCACTGAGTTTGTGTTGACCAGCGATCCCTGCACACTAACACTATCTTACACACATTATGGACAATTTACAATTATACCAAGCCAATTGACCTACAAACATGTATGACTTTGGAGTGTGGGAGGAAACCGGAGCTCCCCGGGCTGGGAACTGAATATTCAAGGGTATACCTCCTATCGAAAAGACAGACAGGTGGGCAGAGGGGGTGGAGTTGCCCTGTTGGTGAGGAATGAAATTCAGTCCCTTGCAAGAGATGACATTGAAACAGGAGATGTGGTCAATATGGATAGAACTAAGGAATTGTAAGGGTTAAAATACCCTAATGGGACTAATCTACAGGCCCCCAAACAGTAGCCTGGACATAAGGCGCAGGTTGAATCAGGAGTTAAAATTGGCATGTAGTAACAGTAATGCTGTGGTTGTTATGGGAGATTTCTACATGCAGACAGACTGGGAAAATCAGGTTGGTACTGGACCCCAAGAAAGGGACTTTGTAGATTGCCTTCATGATGGATTCTTAGAACAACTTGTATTGAAGCCTACCCGGGAGAAGGCAATTCTGGGTTTAGTGTTATGTAATGAACCGGATTTGATAAAGGACCTCGAGGTTAATGAGCCATTAACAGGCAGTGACCATAACATGGTCAGGTTTAATCTACATTGGAGAGGGAGAAGGGTAGATCGGAGGTGTCAGTGTTGCAGTTGAATAAAGGGGACCTTGGGGCCATGAGGGAGGAGCTGGCCAAAGTTGACTGGAAAGATACACTAGCAGGGATGACAGTGAAACAAAAATGGCAGGTATTTCCAAAAATAATACAGAAGGTGCAGGATCAGGTCATTCCTAGGAGGAAGAAAGATTCGAAGGGGAGAAAGGGACAACAATGGCTGACAAGGGATGTCAGGAACAGTATAAAAATTAAAGCGATGAAGTACAACGTAGCAAAGATGAGCGGGAAGCAAGAGGATTGGGTAATGGTTAAAGAACCACAGAATATAGCCAAAAAAACAATACGGGAAGAAAAGATGAGGTACAAAGGTAAGCTAGCTAAGAATATAAAGCAGGATAGTAAAAGCTTCTTTAGGTATGTGAAGAGGAAAAAATTAGTTAAGACCAAAGTTGGACCCTTGATGAACGAAAAAGGTGAATTTATTATGGGGAATAAGGAAATGGCAGATGAGTTGAACAAGTACTTTGGATCTGTCTTCACTAAGGAGGACATAAACAATCTTCCTGATATAGTAGTGGCCAGAGGATCTGGCCTGACGGAGGAACTGAAGGAAATCCACATTAGGCAGGCAATGGTGTTGGATAGACTGATAGGTCTGAAGGCTGATAAATCCCCAGGGCCTAATGGTCTGCATCCCAGGGTACTTAAGGAAGTGGCTCTAGAAATTGTGGGTGCATTGGTGATAATTTTCCAATGTTTTATAGACTCAGGATCAGTTCCTGTGAATTGGAGGGTAGCTAATGTTATCCCACTTTTTAAGAAAGGCGGGAGAGAGAAAACAGGGAATTATAGACGAGTTAGCCTGACATCGGTGGTGGGGAAGATGCTGGAGTCAATTATAAAAGATGAGATAGCCGAACATTTGGATAGCAGTAACAGGATCGGTCCGAATTAGCATGGATTTACGAAGGGGAAATCATGCTTGACTAATCTTCTAGAATTTTTTGAAGATGTAACTAGGAAAATGGACAAGGGAGAGCCAGTGGATGTAGTGTACCTGGACTTTCAGAAAGCATTTGATAAGGTCCCACATAGGAGATTAGTGGGCAAAATTAGGGCACATGGTATTGGGGGTAGAGTGCTGACATTGATAGAGAAGTGGTTGGCAAATAGGAAACAAAGAGTAGGGATTAACGGGTCCCTTACAGAATGGCAGGCAGTGACTAGTGGGGTACCGCAAGGCTCGGTGCTGGGGCCGCAGCTTTGAATCCCTTCATCCCAGATGAAGGGATTCAAAGTAACATTAGCAAATTTGCAGATTACACAAAGCTGGGTGGCAGTGTGAACTGTGAGGAGGATGCTATGAGAATGCAGGGTGACTTGGACAGGTTGGGGGAGTGGGCAGATGCATGGTAGATGAAGTTTAATGTGGATAAATGTGAGGTTATCCACTTTGGTAGCAAAAACAGGAAGGCAGATTACTATCTAAATGGCATCAAGTTGGGAAAAGGGGAAGTACAATGGGATCTGGGGGTCCTTGTACATCAGTCTATGAAAGTAAGTATGCAGGTACTGTAGGCAGTGAAAAAAACGAATGGCATGTTGGCCTTTATAACAAGAGGAATCGAATACAGGAGCAAAGGGGGTCCTGCAGTTGTACAGAGCCCTAGTGAGACCACACCTGGAGTATTGTGTGCAGATTTGGTCCCTTAATTTGAGGAAGGACATTCTTGCTATTGAGGGAGTGCAGTGTAGGTTTACAAGGTTAATTCCCGGGATGGCGGAACTGTCATATGCTGAGAGAATGGAGCGGCTGGGCTTGTACACTCTGGAGTTTAGAAGGATGAGAGGGTATCTCATTTAAACATATAAGATTGTTAAGGGTTTGGACACGCTAGAGGCAGGAAACATGTTCCCGATGTTGGGGGAGTCCGGAACCAGGGGCCACAGTTTAAGAATAAGGAGTAAGCCATTTAGAACGGAGATGAGGAAACACTTTTTCTCACAGAGAGTGGTGAGTCTGAGGAATTCTCTGCCTCAGTAGACGGTGGAGGCAGGTTCTCTGGATGCTTTCAAGAGAGAGCTAGATAGGGCTCTTAAAATATCAGAGTCAGGGGATATGGGGAGAAGGCAGGAATGGGGTACTGATTGGGGATGATCAGCCATGATCACATTGAATGGCAGTGCTGGCTCGAAGGGCCGAATGGCCTACTCCTGCACCCATTGTGTATTGCCTATTGTCTAAAATTGGATTTGAGTGACATTAAGTGGCACCTGAGGCATGTACTGTCAACACCTTACTGTTGCCCATATGATTTGTGCAGGATAAGTTCATGGGCTGGCGTCATATTCCACCAAATAATACACAGAAATGTGTTTGACTTGTTGTGTTTTCAGATCACTCCATAGGGATATATGTGAGACCATTACATTTTTATGATAATTTGATAGTTTTATTGTCATTACTTTATTATTTCCAACTTTTTTTTCATTTTTCAACCTGATCAAACTGATATGGTTGGCTTCAGACCAACAATCTGTGGACTATCACTTTGATCTCCTAGATTACAAGACAACATTGCAGGAGTCCTAGCTGAGATGTGTGGGTCATCATTAGACACAGTGAGGTGCTGGAAGACTGGAGGGAGGCTAATGCTGTGCCTCTAATTTAAGATGGGCTGCCAAGATAAACCAAGAAACTATAAACCAATGAGTCTAGCAGTCGGGAGGTTACTGGAGAGGATGCTGAGGGATAAGCTATACATATATTTGTCTGAAGAAGGGTCTCGAGCCGAAACGTCACCCATTCCTTCTCTCCAGAGATTCTGCCTGTCCCGCTGAGTTACTCCAGCCTTTTGTGTCTATCTTTGGTTTCAACCAGTTCCTTCGTGCACATAGTTTTTAAGAGGGAACTGCAGATCGTAAAGACAGGATGAATTAGAAATACTCAGCATGGTTGTACATGGGTACATGGGAGATTGTATCTCATGATTTTTTTGAGAAAGTAACCAAGAAGGTTTATGACGGCAGTAGGGCCTGTAGATATTGTCTACATGGACTTCAGCAAGGCCTTTGATAAGGATCCGCATGGTAAGCTACTCCAGAAGGTTAGAATGTAAGGGATCCAGGGAGAGCTCACGAGCTTACTGGATACTGAATTGCTTAATGGTCGGAAACAGGGAGTGGGAGGAAGGTTGCTTTTCGGTCCGGAGACCTCAGGGATTGTCTCAAGGGATTGGTGTGCCTCAGGGATTGGTGCCTGGCCCATTGCTGTTTGTCATCTACACCAATGATTTGGATGAGAATGTACAAGGCTTGATTAGTAAGTTTGCAAATGACACGAAAATAGGTTGTATCATAGAGAGTGAAGATGGCTATCAAGAATTACGCAGGATCTTGACCAGCTGGGCAAATGTGCCCAACAATGGCAAATGGATGTTAATTCAGATAAATGTGAAGTGTTGCATTTTGCAAAGTCAAACCAGGACAGGGCATTTACAGACCTTGTGGTAGAGCAGTGGGATCCAGGAGTACAAGTGCATAATTCCCTGAAAGCTGTGAAATGGTGACGAAGAAGATTTTTAGCATGCTGTCCTTCACCAGTCAGCGAATTGAGTATAGAAATTGGGATGTTATGTTATTGTTGCACAAAACATTGGTGAGGCACAGTTTGGAGTATTGTGCTCAGTTTTGGCCACTCTGCTATAGGAAGGATGTCATTAGGTTGGAAAGAGTTCAGAGAAGATTTATGGGGATGTTGCGAGGACTTGAGGGCCTGAGCTACACGGAGAAGCTGGGCAGGCCAGAACTTTATCCTTAGCTGAGGGGTGATTTTATCGATGTGCATAAAATCATGTTTACTTCCTGAATATATCGAGTAGTAGAGTGCCTGGTGCCTCTCAGATCCAACACCTGGCTTCAATCCTGGCCTTCAGTGCATTCACTGCAATTTCTCCCTGTTTCCATGTGGGTTTCCTCAGGGTGCTCCAGTTTCTGCCCATTGCCTGAAAAAAAGGGGAAATGGGGGAAGAATAACATTAGTTAGGTTGGGATCAGTGTAAATCTGGCTACTTGGCAGTTGACATGGATTCAGTGGGCTGAGGACCTGTTTTGTGTTATATCTTTCCACAACACATGAACAGAAACTGACCTAGATCCATAATAAAGTGTATATGGACTTCAGTAAGGCCTTTGACAAGGTTCCTCATGGAAGGTTGGTTAAGAAGGTTCAATGGTTGGGTATTAATGGTGGAGTAGCAAGATGGATTCAACAGTGGCTGAATGGGAGATGCCAGAGAGTAATGGTGGATGGTTGTTTATCAGGTTGGAGGCCAGTGACGAGTGGGGTGCCACAGGGATCTGTGTTGGGTCCACTGTTGTTTGTCATGTACATCAATGATCTGGATGATGGTGTGGTAAATTGGAATAGTAAGTATGCAGATGATATTAAGATAGGTGGGGTTGCGGGTAATGAAGTAGAGTTTCAAAGTCTACAGAGAGATTTATGCCAGTTGGAAGAGTGGGTTGAAAGATGGCAGATGGAGTTTAATGCTGATAAGTGTGAGGTGCTACATCTTGGCAGGACAAATCAAAATAGGACGTACATGGTAAATGGTAGGGAATTGAAGAATGTAGGTGAACAGAGGGATCTGGGAATAACTGTGCACAGTTCCCTGAAAGTGGAATCTCATGTAGATAGGGTGGTAAAGAAAGCTTTTGGTGTGCTGGCCTTTATAAATCAGAGCATTGAGTATAGAAGTTGGGATGTAATGTTAAAATTGTACAAGGCATTGGTGAGGCCAATTCTGGAGTATGGTGTACAATTTTGGTCGCCTAATTATAGGAAGGATGTCAACAAAATAGAGAGAGTACAGAGGAGATTTACTAGAATGTTGCCTGGGTTTCAGCAACTAAGTTACAGAGAAAGGTTGAACAAGTTAGGGCTTTATTCTTTGGAGCGCAGAAGGGTAAGGGGGGGCTTGATAGAGGTTTTTAAAATGATGAGAGGGATAGACAGAGTTGACGTGGAAAAGCTTTTCCCACTGAGAGTAGGGAAGATTCAAACAAGGGGACATGACATGAGAATTAAGGGACTGAAGTTTAGGGGTAACATGAGGGGGAACTTCTTTACTCAGAGAGTGGTAGCTGTGTGGAATGAGCTTCCAGTGAAGGTGGTGGAGGCAGGTTCGTTTTTATCATTTAAAACTAAATTGGATAGTTATATGGATGGGAAGGGAATGCAGGGTTATGGTATGAGCGCAGGTATATGGGACTAGGGGAGATTATGTGTTCGGCACGGACTAGAAGGGTCGAGATGGCCTGTTTCCGTGCTGTAATTGTTATATGGTTATATGGTTATAAATACCATTACTACTCGAGCAGTCAGAGGCTGGGTGCCCTCACGATGACTGACCCTTCTCTCGATACTCCAACACTTTCCACTATCTTCAACAAGTAAGTCAGACGGTTGATAGAGCATTGTCTCCTTGACTGCAGCCCCAGCAATGCTAAAACAGCTGAGGCTCCCAGAGGAACAGCACACTTGCCTGGCACCAGATTCACAGAAGCTCTCCGATTTAGACATTAATCTTTAGACTTTTAGACTTTAGAAATTCAGCGTGGAAACAGGCCCTTTGGCCCACCGAGTCTGCACCGGCCACGATCACCCCATACACTATTACTATCCTACACACTAGGGACAATTTACAATTTTACCAAAGCAAATTGACCTACAAATGTTTACGTCTTTGAGGAGGAAACAGGAGCACCCAGAGAAAACCCACGTGGTCACAGGGAGAAAGTATAAACTCCATACAGATAGCATCCATGGTCAGGATCGAACTCTACAGCAGCTCTACCTCTACGCCACTGTGCCGCCCCAAATAGACAGTATGTTTCCATCATTTCCTCTTTTCAATTCAGATTTATAGCATTTTTAATTTTCACACACAGTCCTGACATGGAAATATATTGCTGTTCCACATTGACACCAGTGCTACAAACTGAAACTCTCTCCCCTGCTGCATAGCAGGAGCAGCTTCACCAGAAGGCCTGCAACAATCCAATAACTTGGCTCAGCACCACTTTCTCAAGGGATGGAAACAAATGCTGCCATTGCCAGTGATGACCAGATCCTGAAAAAATGAATAAATAAAATCATTGTGTAAATGAATAACAAACACATCATATCTCTTCAGTTTTGGCACATTATTTTTAGTTTAGTTCAAGATTAGTCTAGTTTAAAGATGCAGCAGGGAAACAGCCAACGGCCCATCACGTCTATACCAGCCATCAACCACCCGTTCAAACTAGTCTATGTTATCCCACTTTTTCATCCATTCCCTACACACTTGAGGCAATGTTGACGGCCAATAGCTTACAACCCTGCATGTCTTTGGGATGTGAAAAGAAAGCAGAGCACCCTGTGGAAACCCACCTGGTCACAGGGAGAAAGTGCAAATTCCACACAGATAGCACCCGAGGTCAGGATCAAACCTAACAATCTTGAAATCTGCTGGGCCCAGCATATATCCTGAATGTAGACAAAATGCTGGAGTAACTCAGCGGGACAGGCAGCATCTCTGAAGAGAAGGAATGGGTGACGTTTCGAGTTGAGACCCTTCTTCAGTGTATACTGTATATCCTGAATGGTTGCATCATAGCCTGATACATCAATTCCAACACACAGGTAGCAAGAGGCTACAGAGAATGATGAACTCAGCCCAATTCCAGATCCATTCAACCTAACATTGTCTTTTTATCCTTTCACAGATGGTGCCTGACCTGCTGAGTGTTTCCAGCACTTTCTGCCTTTATTTCAGATTCCCAGTCTTTATTTTTAAAACTCATTTACTTGTCTTTATCAATCCCGAGGAAAAGATTATTTAGAAGCGCAAACCTTGAAACATTAATAATCAAGAACTATTTGATTTGACTGAATAAGGACATTTTTAGGCAGTTCTGCCAACATTTACTCATTCCTATTAATTGCTCATAATGAACAGTTTAAATTTAAGTTATGATTTTGTGTTTAGTATAAACAGTTCTACGTGTCAGATTTCCTCTTTGATGGTTTGGCAAGAAAGGGCTGTCACATTCATTTCATCGTTTGTGGTATCCTAATTAAGGACTGAGAGGATAAATGTAAACTTGGTTAGAACTGGTTCATACAGGCCAAACTGATGAGCGCCTCCAACTTCATCCATTTAAGGATCCAAAATTGGGTAAGAAAACCTCAGACAGATCCTGAGTGAGGAGTAAAGCGAGGGTGTTAAAGACGCGACTACTTCCTAGGCACATATTTGATGGGATATGCAAAACTCAGTATTCTTACAACTACATGGGCAGCCCTGTGTACATCTTTCCCCTCTCCACCACGAACATGCCACCACCTACAGAACCTTCCTTGTCCACATCAATTGACACAGGGCCCATTTATGCCACCTCGTCGAAGCCACATAAATCTTGCCAAGAACAATGTCTGGAAATGTAACATACCAAAATCTTAATCAAAGCATAGAGTGTGTGTCTGTGTCCAGTCCTTTTTACACATACTGTATTTACTTGTGAGGCAGTGTGAGCTCTTAACCTTAATGTATGTCTTTTTGTTCGTGTTATCTAAGAAACAGAAGGCCTAACACATGTATCTCTCAAAATCAATGGGTCAGATCAAAGCACTGCAGTGCGACCATAACAAATTTTGAAGGTTCAAGATACATCCCCATACTCAACAATGCCATAGGTTTGTTGAAGATAAGGCTGAGGCACTTGCATTTTCCTTTCCCCCTTCCTTAAATAGCAAAGTGACATGCATATCTTTTTATCCTAAAGAAGTAATTCTCAAGTCAAGAGAACTTTAAAATAAATTAACATCATGAATAGGGGTCGCAACTATTTTCACTCACATTAAAATGTAGAGACTCAGACCATCTGTTTCTATCTGTTCCTAGAGATTTCCCAATCTTTTGTGCTATTTTTTTCTTCAATATTATAATTTCTGGCAAATTTTGCTACATGCCTGCTGCTGACATTTTAAAGACCCTGCTCTGATTGGGTGTAATCTAGCATTTGAACATCATGTTGCATCATTTCCCATTGATTGTTGCTTTTCCCATAAAAAGATGCATCCCTGTTTTTTTAGGTGGTTAACCGGATCATATAGAAATCATCCATGCAAACATAGGGTCTCAATAACTGTTGACTATGTTGATTTTGATCACATTTATGATCGTTCTTGGTTAAATATCAATGCTTTATTTCATAATCATAATCATACTTTATTAGCCAAGTATGTTTTGCAACATACGAGGAATTTCATTTGCCATACAGTCATACCAATAAAAAGCAACAGAACACACAAAATACATTTTAACATGAACATCCATCACAGTGACTCCCCCGCAATTCTCACTGTGAAAAATAAGTTAAGTCTATCCCCTCTTTGTCCTCCAGCAGTTGGGGGCCTCTAACCTTCCGTTGACGGGATGACTCCCGTAGTCGACGGCGGGCCTCCTCGTCGGGGCGATCAAGCTCCTGCATCGGGGGAGAATCTCAGCTCCCCTACGCCGGGCGATCTACCCTGGTCGGGGCTAGTCGAACGTCATGTGGCTTTTGGAGCTTCCCGACATCAGTCTCAACCCGAGATTGCAAGCTCCTTGATGTTAAAGTCCGCAGGCCGCAGTTGGAGCATTTATCCCAGCAAGGAATGAGCTTTGATTGTAAGTCCACGGCCCGCGATGAAGCTCAACGTTAGTCCCGAGCAAGGCTTCCAGCTCCACGGTGTTAGGCCGCAGAGTGACCGGAGATACGATCTGGAAAACAATAACATCTCCGGCAAGGTAAGAGATTTGGTTGTTTGATAACTCAAGTTTGTTAAGGGTCTGTCCCAATATGGCGACATTATTTGCGAGTTTCGGAGAGTGTCATGGTCCTGTTGTATCGCTGAAAGTTTGGCATCCTTCGACTAAGTAGAACACCACCTACGACCTCCTTAGACTATGTAGAGAACCTCCTACGAATATATAGAAGACCTCCTTCGGCCAGCTTCGATTTAATCGCCGATGCTCTCGGCAAAATTGGACACCCAATAGTGGAGAGTGAAGACAACCTTCGACTTCTGACGACTACACCGAGAACAAACTATGACAAGCTACGAGTGGCTACAGCTAAAATTATCACTTAAAAAAATGGTCATGTTTATAATGTTATTTCACTATAAAATGGCTTGCAGGGTGTTAAAATCATCCGGAGCCATGTGTGAAAGGGAGGAATTTGTGAGGAAAATGCTCGCAGTAAGAATACAATCTCTGCTTGCAGCAGCCCTTTTGCTTGTACAGTGGAAAGGCAAAAGTACAAGAACAAGGGTGAAGAGGAAACCCAAGAAGAGGTCTCAGTGGGTGAAGCCCCTCTTTCAAAGGAGATTCAGGTCGGCACAGTATGAAAACGTGATAAATGTGCTGCATGAGGAAGAATTGGCTGCTTTTAAAAACATTGAAATGACCAAACGCGATATAATAACACTATCTACGACTATCTCGACTACCTTCGATTACCTTCCTTTACCTTCAATTACCTTTGATTACCTTTGATTACCTAAGATAACATGCCGACCTACCACAACCTACTTCGACTAAATCTACGAGTAATAAAGTATAAATTTTCTCCAATCCTAACAATTTTTACTTGCAGAAAATTTTTCATTTGCTGAAAATGTTTCCTTGACCAAACTGAGGCTGCGAGTAGCAACCACTATGCAGGAACTCCTCTCAACTTGAAGGAGACTTACCAGTGACCACCTATGACCACGTGTCGATCATGCTGCGAGCAAACTCTCCTAATCTCGCAATTAACAAGTAATTTTTAATAGTTTTTAAATATTTTGGGGTGGATGTAAATATTCAAGATATTCAAGCTTTTTGACAGATTAGATAGTTATCAGACTACTGAACGGCTCTCCCTTATGTTAGGAGATAGTCCTGATCTTCCAACCTACCTTCATTGTGGTTATGGACTTTTTCTCTGTAAATGTTACTGTGTAAAATTATATTCTGCACCCTGATATTTTTCTCTTAACACGTTGTACTTGTGTATGGCATAATTGTACTCATGTATTCATGATTTAATTAGATAACACAAACAATAGTTTTTCACAGTACCCTGGTACACATGACAATAATAAACCAATGCCAATATCCAGCATTGGTAAATCTGGAGTTGGAGCTGACCTAGCTGTCATAGCCTGTTGGCAGGTCTCACATAGACTAGTCCTCACCATGCAGTTGAGGGCCAACTTCATAGTAAAATTTCATACCCAGGAGTCTGCTTTGTGTACATATGGGTCTGGTGTGCAAGTGACCAATGAGCTCAGATATCATGCCTGTTAGCAGAAGATTGGGACCACTGTAAAGAGACGAGCCTTTGAACCATTTAATGAGTCACTCCAATTGTGTTTTGCCATTTTTGGCCAAATTGAAAATCCGTGTTGTTTTTCAGCATAGTTTGGGAATATAGTAGAATATATTATCTGTACGAAGCAAACCATTTCAATCTATGCAAGCTGGTAACATTAATTATGTTTTTTTCTCACATTGTCGATTGTCACTATTGGTAAACCTAGCTTTTTGGTAATGACAACCACAAAGTGCCTGAGTTGGTTTAGCTTATCATACCTAAAAAATTAACTTTGTTTCTCTTTCCACTTATGCTTCTTCAGACTGAAGAAGGGTCCTGGCCCAAAACATCACCAATCATGTCCTTCAGAGATACTGCCTGAGATATTCCAGCATTTTGTAATTTTTTTGGAAATCAGATTCTGCAGTTCCTTGTGACTAGCTTTCTGGTATTTTGATAACCTGTGCATATATCCATGGCTTTTGCAAAGCTTCAATCAATTATAGATAGTGTAATAGTGTTCAAATATGATTAACCTCTTCAAAATGAAAATAATAAATTTGCAGATGCTAGAAATCCAAAGCATAAAACTGAAAATGCTGGAAATATTCAGCAGGTTAAGAAGCATACGTGAATCTTTTCGTGAGTTATCAGATTAAGGTCTTTGGCCTTAACTGTTTCTCTTTCCAGAGGTGCTGTCTACCTGTGGAGTATGGCCAGTTATTTTTATAATATTGCCAGTGTTATAGATTACAGAGTAACTACTAAGACTCATAGAGTCAAACTGCACAGATTGAGTGCTGACCATCAAACACCAATTTACACATCCCATTTTCTTCTCCCTATGTTCCCATCAACTTCACTTAGATAATGCCGCTCATGAGGGACAATTTACAATGGTCAATCAATCGTCAGATCAGTCATTTCACGGATAAATTATGTTTTGCAATTGTTTGGCCAAATTGAAAAAAACATGTTGTTTTCCAGCACAATTTGTGAATGCAGGCACTTCCTGACTTATGCAATAGGCAAGTTACGTAAACAATTCTGTACTCAGTCCCTAGTGCAATCAAGGCAGTTTGTAATTTCCACAACATTGTACGATCACTCAAGTTTACATCTGCAGTTCCTTGTGACTAAACGATTGTAAGGCAAGGGGCGGAAACAAGGCGCAAATGGCGGCGGAGCTTACCCAGAAGGCCGTGCTATAGAAAGCGCCCCAAGGTGGAGTACATGGATGTATATATCCTCCACAGATGCTGTGGCAAGCTTTGAGTTGTTAGCTACTACTGAGTCACAGCCGGACACATTGAGACAGCGAGCTTTAGCCCAGTAGTATTGACTCGATGTTTGTGCGAGGAGAGAGACAAGGATTTGTCGAGCATGTATAGAGGGATTTCTGCTGGATAACAATTAATACTCTCAGTGAGTTATTTTGGGCAGGGGATGAACATGACAGTCAGTGATTCCAAATTACATAAGATCTGATTTACACAATGGTTCACAGAATGGGGAGTGCCTATATAGTAGAATATTGTTGTGCTATGGAAAAGAAAACTGGAGCATCTGAAGGAAACTCATGTGGTCACATGAGGAACACAGACAGCACCCAAGGTTCAGATGGAACCTGGATTACTGGAGCTATGAGGCATCAGTTCTACTAGCTGCACCACTGTGTTGCCCTGAAAGGCAAGCTCAACAAAATTTAACAAGTGACAAGTGACACATCCTGTAAGAAGCATTTTTTAGAAACCACCTTTGATTAATATTACAATACAACAGGAAGTTATTATGAACTTCAAACAACCTATGATTCAACTAGTAGTAGACCAAGCATCTGCATGCAGCAATCACACAAAACTCCCCTGGATGCAATTATGAAATATAAATAGAGATTTGTAAACAATTATTCATTTGCACTTTTAATATAATGGAGCACGAAGATACTGGCCTGCAGCAGTGTATGCTTCATTTTTTTGTTTCATTTAAGTTAGAGGTACAGCACAGAAACAGGTCCTTTAGCCCACAGAGTCCACGCCGACCAGCAATCACCCCGTACACTAATAATATCCTACACACTATCCTACACTGGGTGGTCACGGTGGCGCAGAGTTAGAGTTGCTGCCTTACAGCGAATGCAGCGCCAGAGACCCGGGTTCGATCATGACTATGGATGCTGTCTGTACGGAGTTTGTACGTTCTCCCCATGATCTGCGTGGGTTTTCCCGGAGATCTTCGGTTTCCTCCCACACTCCAAAGACGTACATGTTTGGAGGTTAATTGGCTTGGTAAATGTAAAGGTGTAGGATAGTGTTAATGTGCGGAGATCGCTGGTCGGTGTGGACCCAGTGGGCCGAAGGGCCTGTTTCCGTGCTGTATCTCTAAACTAAACTAAACTAAACACAAGGGAACATTTTACAATTTTTACCATTGCCAATTAGCCGACAAACCTGTACGTCTTTGGAGAGGGGAGGAAACCAGGAGAACGCCCACATGGTCACTGGGAAAACGCACAAACTCCGTACAGACTGCACCAGTGGTCAGGCTCAAACTTGGGTTTCTGGTGCTACTACTCTCCGCTGCGCCACCATGCCGTCCCTATATTTTATACGGAAATTACGAAAAATAATATGTGATTATTCCTTTCACTCAACTGTGAAATACACTAGGATATAAGTAGGGAAGAATGGAACACAAAGTGTTGGAGAAACTAGACAGCTCAGATAGCATGAGCAGTATCATGATGGCTCCTGTCCTGAAATGTTATCATATGAAGAAGGGTTCTAATTCGAAATGTTGCCTGTCCATTCCCTCCACAGATGATGCTACCTGACCATTTGAGTTACTCCAGCACTTTGCACTTTGTTCCAGCATTTCCTTGCCACTAGAGAAGAATGGATTGAGCTGATTTCACTTATCCTTTGATAGATACAAAAAGCTGGAGTTACTAGGTGGGATAGGCAGCATCTCTGGAGAGAAGGAATTGGTGACGTTTTGGGTTGCGACCCTTCTTCGGACTATCTTTTGTTCTGCCACCTCTGTTTGAAAGCTTGAACTCAGGCGATGATAGAAGAATGTTCATTTCCTGTAAACACATCACTGTTGCCGGGTGGCACCACCAAAGGCTGCCTTGCCAACAGTCTGTCTGTCCTTTCCTTTTTTGTGTCTGTTTTGTATGTGTTAAATGTTTGTTTTTTAGCATGTTTTATGTGGGGGGTGAGTGGGGGTGGGGGGAAACTTTTTCTAATCTCTTACCTCGAAGAAGATGTAATTCTTTTCAAATCATATCGCCGTCCGCACTAACTAACATCAAGGAGTTGGCGGCCTTTGCTGGAGATCGACTGGGAGCTCCATCTCGGGAGCCTGCGGACTTAACATCATGTAGTCCGCGATCCCTGTCGGGGATCGTCTTTGCGGCTCCAACTGTTGGAGCCTGCGGGACTTTAACATCGCGGAGCCCGCAGTCTCTGGTTATCAAGGACTCCAAGCTGCATGAGTTTCGACCACCTCGATGCGGTAGTTTCGATCACCCCAACATGGGAGGTTCGATCACCCAGATGTGGGGGCTTCGATCCCCCCCGACTGCAGATGGTTCGTCTGCCCCGACTGCGGGAGAATAAAGAGGAAGGAGATTGGACTTTATTGTCTTCCGTCACAGTGAGGAATGTGGGGAATCCGCCATGGTGGATGTTTATGTTAATTCTTATGTAGTTGTATGTCTTGTTGCTTTTTTTTTAGTATGGCTGCATTGTAATTCGAATTTCACTGTACCTTGCTTGGTACATGTGACAATAAACTGACCTTGAAACCTTGAAACTGTCGTGGTTTACCCATGGGGTGAGGTATCATAGAGCTATTCGTACATGTTAGCCATGTTCTGGAGTATAGCAAAGCCTTTGTGTGATTAGGGGAGAAATATTGTGCAATAAATAAAAATAATGTTCAACTGTAGAATTAACGCCTCTTATCAGGCATGGCAGGAAATGTGATGTTGGAACAATGTAAACATTATACTAACAAAGCCTCTGAAATGTCCAAAAACATCCATCAATGTTGATATAATTGTCAGGTTGTCTGCTTTTTATCTGATAAAGAGACCTGGTTTCACCAGTCTGTTCTCACTTCCAGAGGCTCTTGTACTGTATATTAGTGTGAGATCTAAGTATTGCACTATGGGTGTCCCTTTTCACAAGGCACTGTCTCAGGTTTGTAACCAAAGATACTAGTATCTTTGTTTGTAACTAATGCAATGAGTTTTGTACCATGCTCCAGGCAGTTAAGCATAATCTGCGGTAATATAGGGGCCTGTTTCCCTGATACTCCTGGTCTAATTGTTATGTAAGTGGAAGGAGAAATGAACACCCTGTAATCATCTGAGAGAATCTCTCCTGTATGGACCCCAAGGCTCTGCTGCTTTGGTGGAGGCAATGTTCCAACCACACATAACCAACGATTTCTGCGCTTAATTTTTTTGCAATCGGTATTGTTGGAATTACAGGTCCACCTCAGATTTTCCAGCAACTGGTGGTTCGGCACCTTCTTTAATCTGGACAGAATTCCGAGAGTACACTTGCAATCCGCTCCGGAATTCCCCCCTAAAATGTGGCGCTTGGGACGGGAGAGGCGGCCGATTGCGACCTCATCGGGACTCCCAAGTCTGAGCGAAGGGTCGAATTTGCCCCTAGCTGCTGGGGCTCTGGAACTCTGGCCCAGAGTGAGAGCCAGCAGACCCATTCCCATAGACAATTTCTGAGGCCGACTTTGTGGGCTGGTAGCTCGACCCCTGGGCAGACTATGCGAACCGTTCTGGTACCATTCCACTCCTCTCGGGGCTCGTGACCGCTGTTCATCGAGCCAAACACATAATCCAGACAAGCTCTGGAACCAAGGGTACGGGAAAATCGGTGGTAGACCTGTTTCAGCAGCAATCAACTTTATGAAAGGCCATTTGTACATTTGATGCAGAACACTGAAATTGCAGCGCCGGAGACCTGGGTTCGATCCCGACTACGGGTGCTGTCTGTACGGAGTTTGTACGTTCTCTCCATGACCACATGGGTTTTCTCCATCTTCTATTTCCTCCCACACTCTAAAGATGTACAGATATGAGGGTTAATTGGCTTGGAGTATGTGTAAATTGTCCCTCGTATGTGTAGGATAGTGTTAATGTGCAGCGATCGCTGATCAGCACCGACTCGATGGGCTGAAGGGCCTATTTCCATGCTGTATCTCTAAACTAAACTAAACTAAGCAAGATAGGGTCAAACTAGAAAATTATACTAATAGTTGGGAAATATTGGAGATGTTTCTTATGGATAGGATCTACTCGCATCTGAAAAGCATACACGATTATGGACAAAAATAGAAATAGGGATATGAATACTTTATTGTCCCATGTGACTAGGCAAAGTGAGATTCTTTGCTTGCATACACAATGTATACAAATAGCAGCCATCTACGGCACTAACAAAGTTACAAAACACGCCGGCTCCTCCATTTGTCCCCCACCACCAGTGGTTCCCCTATGCCGGCTCCTCCATTGTTCTTCCCCTCCCATCTCATGGTGGTCCTTCAACCTCTCATCGACCATCGACCACAAGTCAACCCACAAGGTATCGCTGCCGCTGCCGCGAGACTTCTCTGCTGCTGAGGGAGGCCTCACCACTGCCACTGTCCCATTTCACCCCTCCGTGGTGCAGACTCGTGGGTTTTTAGATATGGGCTCAGTCGGTTGCTCCGCTGACTTGGACTATGACCCGTGAGGCCCCGACCGGGCCCTGACCCGGGCTTCTATGCGGTGATCCGCGAGGCATCGAGACCGCGGCACCTCGATAAAGGCTTCCGGCTGCGTTCCCAGTCCCCAATACTGCAAATGCGGTCTGACCAAAACTTTAAAGGTGCAAACTGTTGCAATGAAAGAATCCGCATGGTCTGACTGATGTAAGAGGAGTTCTTGCGTCAGACATGGTTGAACCCCTGAGTCACGGTCTCGGGTAAGTTTCTAGAACAATCCCACACTGAGAGGACGGAGCAATGCTCTCAGCATATCTTTATGCGATGGAGGTCATCTCTTACATTATTGAGTTTGATGAGGGGTTGATGAATATTCGTGAGGGTAGAGGAGTGGATTGGGTAAACATGGTTTTAGTAAAGCATGTAACAAGTTCCTTAACAGTAGGGTGATCAAAAAAAATTAAAGCACGTCAGATCCATGGCGATTTCGTAGATTGTTCAAAATTGGCTTGGCCATAGAAGTCAGAGAGTAGTAGTGGAGGTTTGTGAGCAGTGGTGTTCAACAGGCATCAGTGTTGCTGTTGTTTGTGACTAAATTATTTGGACAAAAGTGTAAATGGGCTGACTAGTAAGTTTGCAGACAGCACAACATTCAGCAGATTTGTGGATTGTGAGGTAGGGTACCTTATAGGGTACAGCAGGATAGAGACCAGTTGGAATCATGGGCAGAGAAACGGCAAAAGGAGTTAAATCTGGACAAGTGTGAGGTGTTGCAATTTCGGTGGTCAAATATAAATGGCAGACCAATTTGGGTGGTCAAATATAAATGGCAGCCTCCTTTGCATTGATGTGCAGAGGTACCTTAAATCCATTACTTTCTAGAAGTGGCAACAAAAGTAGATGGGTGGTAAAGAGGACATATGACATACCTGCCAACAACATTAGTGAGTTTGAGAGTCAGGAAGTCATTTGACAGCTGCCTAAAACTTTGGTTCGAACACATTTGAAGTGCTTTGCGCAGTTCTGGTGGCTGTAATATAGGGAGGATGGGAAGGCATTGAAGACGGCAAAGGAAAGGTTCTCCAAGAGGTTGCCTGGATGAGAAAGGATTCATTATAAGGACAGATTGGACAAAATGGGATTGTTTTCTCTGTAACGTCGAATTGCAAGGAGCGACCTGTTAGAAGTCTACTAAATGATGAGAGGTAGGTGGAATAGATAATCAGAGCCTTTTTCCCAGGGTGGAAATGTCACAAATTAGAGGCAGATTTAAGGTGAGAGAAGGAAAATTTAAAGGAGATTTGTGATGCAGGCTTTTTACATGGAGGATAGTGAGTGCCTGAAATATCCCAGAGGAGGTAGCAGAAGCGGATACTATAACAAAGTTCAAGAGGCCTATGAACAAGTAGATGGGGAACAGAGGGATAGAGGCCATGTGCAGGCAGATGTAAAAGTTTGAATTGACATCATGGTCAGCACAGGCATCATGGGCTAAAGGGCCTGTTCCTTACTGTAATGTTCTATTTGCTATGTTCTATGTTGTCCACTTACACCGGTGTGACTAGAGGAGTGTGCAGTTCCTGGAGCCTGGCTTCCAATTTGTTGATAATTTCTATCATTGTTGCGGAATAGTGGCACAGCAGTAAAGTTGCTGTCTTACAGCACCAGAGACCCGGGCTCGATCCTGACTATGGGATACTGTCTGTATGAAGTTACTATGTTCTCCCTGTGAATGCGTGGGTTTTCTCCAGGTGCTCCGGTTGCCTCTGACACTCAATAGATGAACAGGTTTGTAGGCTAATTGACTTTGGTAAAAATGTAAATTAATAGTGTTATTGTTCTGGGAGATCGCTGGTTGATGTGGACTTGGTGGGGTGAATGGCCTGTTTTCACGCTGTATTTCTAAAGTCTAAATGTGAAATGTGGGTTTAAACTAAAAAGTGGGGGGGGGGGGGAGGTGGAGTCAACAACGTGGATGCGTATCCTTGCAGCTAAAGGGAGAGTGTAAATAAGGTCACGTTTAAACTAACAGGGCAGGGGAATAGGACCCAATGCAAGGAGACAGAGGGCCATAAAAGGAGGACAGAAGAAAAAAGGTAGAAGGGAGATAAGAAAAACAAACCTGAAAGCTTTGTGCCTTATTGCGAGGAGCATTAAGGTGGATGAATTGAATGTTGAGTTAGTCGTTAAGGGATGTGATATAGTTAGAATTACGGATACATGATCTCGAGCTAAACATGCAGGGGTATTCAAAATTCAGGAAGGATAAACAGAAAAGAGGAGGAGGTGGGGTGGCATTGCTAATTAAAGAGGAGATCAATGCAATAGCAAGGAGAGACATTAACTTGGATGCTGTAGAATCGGTATGGGGAGAACTGCGAAATAGCCAAGGGCAAAAAACACTTGTTGAATGGTATACAGACCACCAAACAGCAATGGTGAGGTTGGGGATAGCATCAAGCAGGAAATTAGGGATGCGTGTAGCTATGGTACAGTGATTATCATGAGTGACTTTAATCTACATAGATTGGGTCAACTAAATTGGTAATAGTGCTGAGGAGGAGGATTTCCTGGAATGTATTTGGAAAGGGTTTTTCAACCAACATGTAGAGGGAACAACTAGAGGGCAGGCCATCCTAGACTGGGTATTGTGTAATGAAATGAGGAAGGGTTAGTTAGCAATCTTGCTGTGCAAGGCCCCTTGGGCAACAGTGACCATAATATGGTGGAATTCTCCATTAGGATGGCGAGTGACATGGTTAATTCAGAGACTAGGGTCCTCAAATTGAATAATTGAATCCGGAAGTGGCGGCGCTGGGAACGGCTGCGGCTCGCCTGCAGTCCGTTTGTCTTTTACTTTTTTGTGTTGTTTTTTTCGTTTTGTCTAGTTATGTTTTTGGTTTTTAGGCTGTGTTTATGTGGGGGAGGGGGGTGGAACGGGGGCTGCTGTCACTCCCTTCGGGGGAATACGACCTTTTGTCGTGTCCCCCTTCTTTGCCTCCGTCTACGCTGAGGCTTAGCGGAGCCGGCGACCTCGGGACTCTGGAGGCAGCTGACAGGACTCGTCCTGGGCTCGCTCCCGGCCCAGCGCCGGGATGGAACGGTGCTCCCGTGAGAGCGTAGCAGGGTGGTAGGGGCTGGAGTGGCCCTGCCTCCTCCCCGGGAGGGGAATGTAAATCATTGCACTCCCAGCTGGAGGGATTTTATGGCCCAGCCCGAGGGGGTGAAGGGGGAACGACACTCCCTACCTGTCGGAGTGGCCCAATGCCCGAGGGAGGAACGGCACTCCCAGCTGGAGTGCAGGCCCAGCCCGAGGGGAGCTCCGAACGGCACTCCCGCTGGAGTGGCCCAGCCCGAGGGCCGGAACGGCACTCCCGCTGGAGTGGCCCAGCCCGAGGGAGGAACGGCACTCCCGCTGGAGTGGCCCCGAGTCGCGGAGGGGGGAACGTCCGGCCGCTCCCTGGATGGAGTGGCCCAGCCCGAGGTAGTGTTGAACGGGTCAGAGCTCAACCGTGAGGGTCGATCCGGTCCGGGGGCTGGGACGTGATGTTGGGAGTGGCTGGGACGACGTTCTGGAGGCGGGTGTCCGGAGGCTTGGGTTCAGCCGCTGGCCGACGGCTGTGTGTGCTGGACTGGAGGTTTCGGCGGCTTCGACCCTCCAAACTAACGGGCTAACGCAATGTTTGAACCGGTCCCCCAGTTCGCGGGGTTCGGTGAGCTGCGGTACAGTTTGTACCGTGGGTCGCCCGGGTAGGGAATTGCCTCAGCGCAGAGGGTGAAGACGGGAGAAAAATGAGCTGGTAGCCCGGATAAAAGGTTGTGCACCTTTTTTGCCTCCACCACAGTGAGGGGACCGGGATGTTTGGAGGAGGAACTGTGGTGGATGTTAATTTGTGTTTTTTGTTGTTTATTATTGTATCATTGTATGGTTGACTGCAGGCACGAAATTTTGTTTATTGTCATTCAGACCGTGTTCTCTTTACTCTGGATCATTTCCTGTGGACTGGAGATAGCTTTTAAGGAAGGAGGGAGAGAGAAAACGGGGAATTATAGACCAGTTAGCCTTACATCAGTAGTGGGGAAGTTGCTGGAGTCATTATTAATGATTTTATAGCAGCACATTTGGAAACAGTGACAGGATAGGTCAAAGTCAGTATGGATTTATGAAGGGGAAATCATGCTTGACTAATGTTCTGGCATTTTTTGATGATGTAACTAGTAGAATAGACAGAGAGAGCCAGTGCATGTGGCCTATCTGGACTTTCAAAGCCTTTGACAAGATCCCACACAAGACATTAGTGTGCAAAATTAGAGCACATGGTATTGGGGGTAATCGTATTGACATGGATAGAGAACTGGTTGGCAGACAGGAAGCAAAGAGCAGGAATTACCAGGTCCTTTTCAGAATGGCAGGCAGTGACTAGTGGTGTGCCGCAAGGCTTGGTGCTGGGATAGTTTTTTACAATATATTAACGATTTAGATGAGGGAATTAAATGCAATCGCTGAGTTTGCGGATGACACAAAGCTAGGTGGCAGTGTGAGCTGTGATGAGGATGCTAAGAGGCTGCAGGGTGACTTGGATAGGTTGGGTGAGTGGGCAGAAGCATGGCAAATGCAGTATAATGTGGATCAATGTGTAGCTATCCACTTTGGTGGCAAGAACAGGAAGACAGATTATTATCTGAATGTTGTCAGATTAGGAGAAGGGAAGGTGCGACGAGACCTAGGTGTGCTTGTACATCAGCAACTAAAAGTAAGCATGCAGGTACAGCAAGCAGTGAAGAGGATTTGAGAGAGGAGTTGAGTTTAGGAGCAAGGAGATCCTACTGCAGCTGTACTGGACCCTGGTGAGACCACACCTGGAGTATTGTGTGCAATTTTGGTCTCCTAATTTGTGGAAGAACATCATTGGTATTCAGGGAATGCAGCTTAGGTTCGCCAAGTTAATTCCCGGGATGGCGGGACTGACGTATTATGAAAGAATGGGTCGACTGGGTTTGCATTTGCTGGAATTTATAAGGATGAGAGGGTATCATCGAAAAAAATAAAATTCTTAGAGGATCGGACCAGATAGATGCAGGAAAAATGTTCCCGATGATGGGGCAGTCCACAACCAGGGTCACAGTTTAAGAATAAGGTGTAGGCTGTTTAGGACTGAGGAGGAAAAACTTTTTCACCCAGAGAGTTGTGAATCTGTGAAATTCTCTGCCACAGAAGGCAGTGGAAGCCAATTCACTGGATTTTTCAAGAGTGAGTTAGAATTAGCTCTCAAGGCTAAGGAAATCATGGGCTATCACTTCTCTACCATCAACAAAAAAAATAGAGGAGGTGGAGAGGCTTTTCAGAAGACAGAAAAGCTGGAAATCACCAGGACCGGACAATATTTCTCCCTCTACATTCAAGCTCTGTACAAACTGGCACCAGTCTAAATAGGCATTTTCAACCAGTCCTTACAAACCTGTACTGTCCCTGCCTGATTCAAATCCTCCACTATTGCCCTTGTCCCGAAAAAGGCAAGGGTTACTGGTCTTAATGACTACAAGCCTGTCGCACAGACCTCTGCAGTCATGAAGACCCTTGAAAGGCTTGTGCTGGCCAAGTTGAAAAATATCACAAACCCCCTGCTGGACCCTCTGCAGTTTTCATATTGGGCCAAAAGATATGTGGATGATGCAGTCAAGCTGGGCCTGCACTTCACCCTTCGACACCGAGACTGCCAGGGGACCTATGCAAGGATTTTGTTTGTTGATTTTAGCTCTGCATTCAACACCATTGTACTAGAGCTACTGCATTCCAAATTTTCCAAGTTGACTGTGCCTGAACCCCTCTGTTGGTGGATCACCAGCTTCCTGACAGACAGGAAGCAGCATGTGAGGCTGGGAAAGTACATCTTGGACCGGCAGACCCTCAGCATAGGAGCACCGCAAGGTTGCGTACTCTCCCCTCTCCTCTACTCTCTCTACACCAACGACTGCACCTCTGCTGACTCCTCTGTCAAGCTTCTCAAGTTTGCGGATGACACAACCATGGTTGTGATCCAGGATGGGGAGGAATCTGCCTACAGACAGGAAGTGACACAGCTGGTATCCTGGTGCCATCGCAACAACCTGGAGCTCAATGCTCTTAAGACAGTGGAATTAGTTGTAGACTTTAGGAGAGCTCCCCCTCCCCTCACCCCGCTCACCATCAACAACACCACAGTCACATCTGTGGAGTCTTTTAAGTTCCTTGGGACCATAATCTCCAAGACCTTAAATGGGTGTCGCCATCGACTCCACAGTCAAAAAGGCACAACAGAGGATGTACTTCCTGCGGCAGCTGAGGAAACACAATCTGCCACAGGCAATGATGGTCCAATTCTATACGGCCATCATAGAGTCTGTCCTCACCTTCTTCATCATGGTCTGGTTTTGCTAAGCCACCAAGCACGATATCCGGTTGCAGTGAATTGTCCGATCAGCTGAGAAGGTTTTTGGCTGCAACCTTCCCTCCATTGATGAACTGTATACTGTAAGAGCCAGATCATCTCTGACCCCTCTCACCCTGGCAACAAACTTTTTGAATCACTTCACTCTGGAAGGTGACTCTGGACTGTCAAAGCTCCCACAGCCAGACATAAAAACAGCTTTTTTCCGTTAGTAGCTCTACTCAATAACCAAAAATCTGTAGACTCCTTTTGCTCTGGGATTTTATTTGATTCATGTGTTGATAATGTTTTATTATTAGTTTTTAATGTTTTATTTGTCACTCCTATCTGTCAGTCATGTTGTCACTTGTGAGCGGAACACCAAGGCAAATTCCTTGTATGTGAATATTTGGCCAATAAACTTACTCATTCATTCATTCATTCATCTGGGGGAAAAGCCAGAATGGGGTACTTATTTTGGATGATCAGCCATGATCATATTGAATGGAGATGCAGGCTCGAAGGGCCGAATGGCCTACTCCTGCACCTATTTTCTATGTTTCTATGTTCCATTCCAGGCAACATCCCATGAAGCCCTTAGTACTCCAACTGAAGCCCAACTAATGTTTTGTATACTTGTTCATTTACTTCTTATACTGTACATACCAGCTAACGAAGGCAAGTGTCCCGTGTGCCTTTTAAAACACCTTATTAACATATGATACCTATCTTTAAGAATCCTTGGACACTTACACCAATGTCCCTCTGTTCAACAGTACTTCCAAAGGTCCTACCATTGTTTGTATATTTCGCGGCTTTATTAGTCCTTGCAAAATCGTTGCCCCAAATTATCCTCTGGCTTGCATTACAAATAAATCTTGGATCCAACTTGCCAAATTACAATGCATCCCAGGGCTTGTGGGGAAATTCCTTCACAGTCAGTAATTTTCTTTGAATTCTCTAGTGCAGTGGAATGTGGAGGGTCAGTTTACTGAGGTCATTCAAAACAGAGGTCCGTAGACTTAGTTGTAGACATGGATATTCAGAGAATCTTTGGCGATGGAAATTTTGCAGAAAAATGTGAGGAGATCCTAGATCAGTCATGATCCCAGTGAACAGTGGAGCAGGTATGAAGGCCTGAATGGCCTACACTAGCCTTTGGTTCTTTTGTTCAACTCTTGTAGAAAGAGAATACCTATTCCACTGCTAATTTATTTTAACTTTTAAGAAGTTTAGCTACCTGCAGAAAGATGTGTAATGGGATGCTTATGATATAGGCATGAACATTCATTACAGGATAAAAATTAGAACAAATAACAAATTCTAATCACACAAAATCTTTAATATTTCCAGAGACTAACTAAAACCCACTAAACTGTAGATAGAAAAATCTCTGCAAATAATCATCCACCAGAATAATCTGATATTATCGCCAGTGTTAACAAGAAGATTTTTCATCGGTTACATCTGCAAGAGTTGTTCTCCATTCATTCCTATGGTAAATCCTTGTTAACTACAAGCTATTTAACTTAGAAACAATTTTCAGCTGCAGCACACCTCCCCCCATGATCTAAAGTAACCTTGTACTCTTTTGTGCTGTAGCTTTCACTATTAATTACCCTTTAATGGTCCAAAATCCAACAACAGAAGTCTCAGAATGTGTGAATAGGCCATTCACAATGACCGAATGGTTCAGTGTGTTTTAAAACAAAATGTACGTGGGTACACTTTGCTTTTTTTTTCTGCAATAGAAACAAGTTTACTGCAATTTACTTTACAAATCCACCTCAAAATGAAAGGGAATTGGTATTAAAATGGCCTGCGGGGAACAAAATATTTTGTAAAATGGGGCTTATTCTTCTATGCTGATAATTGCATGGAGCATCAACAATGGTGATACAACTTTGCTAGTGGTGATTATTGTGATGCTGAAAGGTTTACATTACAGTCCTGATTTTCTTGTTCACTGTATCTCAGATTTTACATTAGTAGCTGCTTGCAAATTAATGCCCAATCTATGACAAATATTTGATGTTTGGTTTTAAAAATCAATCCGTTTAAAACGTTCATACATTCAGTAATCATTGCTTTCACAAATATCTTCATGTTTTTTTCTGTAAAAATACTCATGGAATGCAGCATTATTTCAGAATTGAAAAGCAGACATTGAGGAAAAAAAAGAATAAGCAAGCCATTTGACTTAACAAAACTCATTCACCTCTTAAATTAGCCATAGAACTGCAGATGCTGGTTCACAAACAAAAAGACACAAAGTGCTGGAGTAACTCAGCTGGATTGGCAGCATCTCTGTAGAACATACAGTGCATTCAGAAAGTATTCAGACCCCTTCCCTTTTTCCACATTTTGTTACGTTACAGCCTTATTTTAAAATTGATTAAATTCATATTTTTAATCATCGATCCACACACAATACCCCAGAATGAAGAAGCGAAAACAGGTGTTTAGAAATGTTTGCAAAGTAAATAAAAAGAAATAACTGAAATATCACATTTACATAAGTATTCAGACCCTATGCTATGTCACTCAAAATTGAGCTTAGGTTCATCCTGTTTCCATTGGTAATCTTTGAGATGTTTTTACAACTTGATTGGAGTCCACCAGTGGTAAATTAAATTGATTGTACATGATTTGGAAAGGCACACAACGGTCTATATAAGGTCCCACAGTTGACGGTGCATGTCAGAACAAAATCCAAGCCATGAAGACGAAGGAATTGTCCGTAGACTTCCGGGACAGGATTGTGTCGAGACACAGATCAGGGAAAGGGTATAATACAATTTCTGCAACATTGCAGGTCCCGAAGAGCACATTCTTAAATGGATGAACTTTGGAACCACCAGGACTCTTCATAGAGCAGGCCACCCTGGCCAAACTGAGCAATCGGGGGAGAAGGGCCTTGGTCAGGGAGGTGACCAAGAATCCGATGGTCACTCTGACAGAACTCCAGAGCTCCTGTGTGGAGGTGGGAGAACCTTCCAGAAGGACAACTATATCTGCAGCATTCCAGAAATCATGCCTTTATGGTAGATTGGGCAGACGGAAGCCACTCCTCAGTAAAAGGCATATAACAGCCCACTTGGAGTTTGCCAAAAGTCATGAGAAACACGATTCTCAAGTCTGATGAAACCAAGATTGAACTCTTTGGTCTGAATGCCAAGCGTCACGTCTGGAGGAAACCAGGCACCGCTCATCACCTGCCCAATACCATACCTAAGGTGAAGCATGGTGCTGGCAGCATCATGCTGTGGGGATGTTTATTCAGCGGCAGGAACTGGGAGACTAGTCAGGATCGAGGGAAAGATGAACTGAGCAAGGTACCGAGAGATCCTTGATGAAAACCTGCTCCAGAGTGTTCTGGACCTCAGTCTGGGGCGGAGGTTCACCTTCCAACAGGACAATGACCCTAAGCACACAGCCAAGACAATGTAGGAGTGGCTTTGTGACAAGTCTATGAATGTCCTTGACTGGCACAGTCAGAGCCTGGACTTGAACCCGATCAAATATCTCTGGAGGGACTTGAAAATAGCCGTGCATCGACGCTCCACATCCAACCTGACAGAGCTTGAGAGGATCTGCAGAGAAGAATGGGAGAAATTACCCAAATACAGGTGTGCCAAGCTTGTAGCGTCATACGCAAGAAGACTTGAGGCTGTAATCGCTGCCAAAGGTGCCTCAACAAAGTACTGAGTAAAGGGTGTGAATACTTATGTAAATGTGATATTTCAGTTATTTCTTTTTAATTACTTTGCAAAAATGTCTAAACACCTGTTTTCACTTTTTTATTATGGGGTATTGTGCGTAGATTGATGATTAAAAAAGTGAATTTAATCCATTTTAGAATAAGACTGTAACGTAACAAAATGTGGAAAAAGTGAAGGGGTCTGAATACTTTCTGAATGCACTGTAGGTAGGTGACATTTCGGGTTGAGGCCCTTTCTCAGTCTGAAGGGTCCCGACCTGAAACGCCACCTATTCATGTTCTCCAGAGATGCTACCTGACCCGCACTTTGTGCCACACATTAGCTGATTCGCCCAGAACTTCTTCTACAGTACTCCCTCAGGATTGAGGATGTCTTGTGTCTATTCTAATACTATGGGTCCTGAGGCAGCTGATGGGCCATTCATTTATGGGATGTATAGACTGCCACAGGGAGGACCAAAAATGTGGGACACGGTTGGAAGGCTCCTTCTCTGTTTACGCATACAGAGTAAGTCAAAATGGTGCCAGAGTGTTCTGCATGCTGCTTCCAGAGGAGGATCTTCCAACATCCCATACAATCACTCTACTCTCTTAAATCTGCTTTTTTGGCTTCTGAAAGGTCCTTCCATCTGCTAGGGCACTGTTCGATTCACCTCTACCCTCTTGCAGATATTGGGCTTTGTCTCAGGAACTGGTGCAGTACAATGCTGAGAGCTATATTTGTACTCTGTATCTTTCCCGTTAGTCTACCTATTGTACTTGTGTATGGCTTGATAGCATTGATGTACAGCATTATCTGATTTGATGAACTTTTCACTGTACCTCGGCATACTTTGGCCCACAATGTCTGACAATAATAAACATCAACCTAAACCTAAACTGAAACCAAACCTGAGCTTTTGACGAATAGAACTGTCTCAAAACCATCTCAAATGCCCATTCTCCATTTTGAGTTGTCATGGCTCACGAATCAGAAAAACCCTGTGAAAATGTTATGGGCCTGTCCCATTCATATGACTTTTTTGGCGACTGCCAGCACCCGTCATTGGTCGTTACAAGTCGACAAAAATTTTCAACATGTTAAAAATCCAGCGGCGACCAGAACAAGGTACAACTCTTTGGGCTACTACTCACGACCATACAGGCTTCGTCCCTCGACATGTCACTGGGGTGTCGCCTGTATGGTTGTGAGTCGTCTCCTCAGTCACCCAAAGATCCATAACGTCTTTCTGGTTGTCACTGAATTTTCAACGTTGAAAATTTTCACTGACCTGCAAGACCTATGATGGGTGCCGGCAGTCGCCGAAAAAGTCGCGTAAGTGGAACAGGCCCTTTATGCATTTTCAAAGAATCTTTGTAATATCCTTTATCTGCATGGTCACTTCAGGGCGAGATGGAGATCAGAATAGTCTGGCTGTTTTGAGAGTCTAGTGCCCAACATGCAAACTACGTGACCATCAGAGATGACTTTAGATTTGTTTATTTGTTCCGAACAATTAAAGACATAAATAGGAATAAATAACAACAACAAAATCGAAGTAGTCAAACAATTGGGCATTCCAGGCAATATTTGCAAAGCAATGAAAAGCATAAAGCAAAATTTAAATGTCCAACACTTTTTCTTTACAAGCTCGAAAAGGAGTGAGAAGAATAACTTATTTAATCTCACCCCTTCTCCCTAAACCCTTCTTCCATATTTAATAATTAATAATTACTAATTAATTAATTAATAATAATACCCTAGACAATTTTTAGAGATGCATACAGACATATATATACATACAACTGATATACACATACAAGTAATATGTATGAAGTAACCAAAAAAACATAAATAAATAATAAATAAACATTAACCCCTGTTTGTCAACCATCCCCTTCATCCCTGTACCTTGTGAAAGTTTAGAGATACAGCGTGGAAACAGGCCCTTTGCCCCACCGGGTCCATGCCGACCTGCGTGTTCCCATACACTAACACCATCCTACACACTAGGGACAATTTACAATTTAGAGAAGCCAATTGACCTACAAATCTATATGTCTTTGGAATGTGGGAGGAAATGGAGCACCCAGAGAAACCCTTGTGGTCACAGGGAGAATGAATAAACTCTATACATGCAGCATCTGTAGTTAGGATCAAACCAGATGAATGAGTATAATTCAGGCCTCAATCCTGCCATCTGCCAGGATACTGTTCAATTCACTAAGGTGTCCCGACCCTAAAAACATCACTTATCCATGAGTCTGAAGAAGGATCTTGACCCAAAACATGGCCTATCTATTTTCTCTTGAGATGCTGCTTGACCCGCTGAGCTACTCCAGAACTTTGTGTCTTCTTAATCCTGCCAATTGATTTGGAGGGTTTTGCATAGACAGAGTTTGTTTACAGGTGCTTTGAGCTGACTACATTAGATTGTCATGTCCAAGAAGCATACAGGCGTACGGGGATTACCAGGATCTTTGTTAAAGTGCTGAGATTATGATCTTAAAACAAAGAACATGACAATACAGGAACAGGCCCCTTTGGCCCACAATGTCTGTGCCAGAAATGATGCCAAGTAAAACTAACCTCTCTGCCTGCACGTGATTCATATCCCTCCATTCCCTGCATCTGCATGTATCTAACCAAACGTCTCGTATCTGCCACTGTTATATCTGCCTCCACCAACAGCCCTGACAGCGCATACCCACCATTCTCTGTGGAAAAAACATGCCCCTCATATTGCCTTTAAACTTTGCCCCTCTCACCTTAAAGCAATGCCCTCAAGTCTTTGATATTTCCACTTTAGGAGTAAGATTCTGACTGTCTAAGCTATCCATTCCTCTCATTGATTAATATACTTTATAAGATAGCCCTCTGCCTCTGACACGCCAGAGAAAACAATCCAGGTTTGTTCAAACTTTCCTGATAGCTAATACTCTTTAGTCTAGACAACATTCTTCTAAACCTCCTGCATCTTCTCCAAAGTCTCCACATCCTTCCTGTAATGGGGTAACCAGTACTGTACACAATTATCATCATTTTGTTCACACAGTGAAAGATTGTACTAGTGTACTGAAGGCAATGATAAATTTCAACCTCGATATTTGTCTTCATTGAGAGATGAATCTCATTATGTGGAAATTAGTCTGTATTTTATCAAGGCTTGAATGTGAACATTTAGATGGCATAGTGCTGGAGAGGGTACAAAGGAGACCTACCAGGGAGTTTGCCTGGGGTTATGAACTTCTGTTGAGGTTAAGGGGGTCAATGACGCAGCCTTGCTTGAGACTAGAACTGCAGGATTTGTTTTGCCTTATCACAGCTGAATAAAATGAGAGGACATAAATTTAAGGTAAGAGATATAGAGTGGATCTGAGAGGAATCATTCTCACACAAGGAGTGTTGAGTAAGCAGCACAGTGGTGCAGCGGTAAAGTTGCTGCCTTACAGCACCAGAGGCCTGGATTCAACCCTGACTACGGGTGCTGTCTGTATGGAGTTTGTACGATTGCCCTGTGACCATGTGGGTTTTCGCCAGGTCCTCTGGTTACCTCCCACACTACAAAGATGTACAGGTTTGTAGATTAATTGGCTTTTGTAAAACAAAATTGTTAATTGTCCCTAGAGTGTAGGATATTGGTAGTATACGATGTGATCCCTAGTCGTCATGGACATGGTGGGCTGCAGGGCTTGTTTCCATGCTCTATCTCTACAGGTTAAGGGGTATCTGGAATGCACTGCTAGAGAGATCTATGTATTCAGATTTGCTAGCAGTACTAAAGTGGTGTCAGGATGTGCACTTGAACTGAAGGCTGAAAAAGGGTCCCGACTCAAAATTTCGATTATGCATGTTTTTTAGAACATTTTGGCTTTTTGTTGTAAAGAGGCATCCACGGTTACTTGTGTGAACAAGAACATTCCTTGGAGCGCCAGAGTATGAGAGTGATCTTATGTGAATAAGATGATGAGCCATAGATAGGGTAAATATAGTTTTTTAACCAGAGTAAATGAATCAAGAACCAGAGGACATATGCTTAAGGTGAGGGGGGATAATTTAATAGGAATCTGAGGGGCAACTTTGTTACACAAAGGGTGGTAGCTATATGGAACAATCTGCCAGCGGAGATAGTTGAGGCAGATAGTATTGTGATGTTTAAAATGCATTTGGACAGGTACATGGATAGGATAGGTTTAGAGGGATATGGGCCAAATGCAGGCGGGTGAGACTAGGGGGCACATTGGTCGGCATAGGCAAGTTGGGCCAAAGATCCTGTTTCCACTCTATATGATGCTATGACTCTATGATATGAAGCCCTGGTTCATTATGTCATCTCAATACAATCCAGTTTGCACATAAGCATTGATTCCAGCAAGGTGTTGGGTCAGAAAGGCCTGGGAATGATGTGAATCGGCAGGTGGTGGGACATCTGAACAAAGGTCAGCTGTTGACAATTGGTAGTGATGTGGCCAGCAGTTGGCAGTTGAACAGGTCAGTTTATTGTCACGTGTACCAATTAAGGTACAGTGAAATTTGAGTTACCATACAGCCATACTAAGTGAAAAGCAACAAGACACACAACCACATAAAAGTCAACATAATCATCCATCACAGTGGATTCCACATTCCTCACTGTGATGGAAGGCAATAAAGTTCAATCTTCTTCCTCTTTGTTCTCCCGTGGTCGGGGCAGTCGAACCATCCGCAGTTGGGGCGATCAAAGACCCAGCAGCTGATGATCGAAGCCCCCGTTGGGGTGATCGAAACTCCCACGTCGGGGCAGTTGAAACTCTCTCTGTGGCATGGAGCTCCCGAGTAGGCCTCTTCTTACCCAGAGACCGCGGGCTTCACAATGTTAAAGTCCAGCAGGCTCCCGCGGCTTGGCGCGCTGGGTCGGTCTCCTGGAAAGGCCGCCAACTCCACGATATTAGGTCGCAGTGGGGATGAAGATACCATATGGGAAACAGTCGCATCTCTGTCGAGGTAAGAGATTGAAAAAAGGTTTCATCCAACCCCCCCCCCCCCCACCTCCGACATAAAACAATCCAAGGAACACCAAAATATACTTTTTAACACGTACTAAAAATAACAAAAAGAAGAAAGGACAGACAGACTGTTAGCGAGGTAGCCACTTCTGGTGGCGCCACCCGGTGTAGTTGATGTCTATGATTAGAGGGCAGAGGGAGATCAGTGAGTAAACTCTTGATGGGCTTGGCGGTTGTGTCAAGAAATTAGATGTCTTAGTGAAGTTTTCGGAGAGGGTGATCAGTGCCTGGATGTAGGGCTAGGATCAGGTCATGAATATGAGTGGGTTGTGAGATTGGCGTTGATTCGTTGGTGCAGGTTCACAACCTTTTATCCGAAATTCCGAAAACCGAAAACCTCCGAAAACCGAACATTTTTTCCAGGATGCCGTCTGCACACCAAAGCTCGCATTTGGCGCCAAACTTGACCCAAAACGACCCACGGTCAACCCAGGTCTGTACTACTGTAGCTACTGTAGCTACTTAAACATCAGTAAATCATTGCTTAAATGTTAGTCAGTTAACTTGGAGGTCTTTTATGTGGTGGGTGGAGAGGGGGGAGAGGGGGAAACTTTAATTCTTAGTCCCCTACCTGGTCGGAGAGGCAGCATCCGGAGGAGGCGCTGTCCTGAACGGCTGCCTGTCCTGCAGCTGTCCGTTTTTTTCCCTTATTTTTTTATTATTTTTAGTACGTTAAGTGTACAGTCAGGGGGTCTAATCTTTTTATGTATGGGGGGTGGTGGGGGGGAAGGGGGGAAACTGCTTTTCCAAGTCCCTACCTGGTCGGAGGGGTTGCCTTCCTCCGAGCAGCGTCTTCGACCTGTCCTCGCGGCCTACCAGTGGGTCCTGGAGCGACGTTTTCCTGAGGGGCCCTGCCCAGAACATCGGCTTTGGCGGCGGCGCGGCGCTGGAGCGCTGTCGCGGAGCGGGCGATGCCTTTCCTGGGTTGCCGCACTGGGACTCCAGTATGCTGGGACCGCCGAGGAAAACATCGTGGAGCCGCGGTTCTGTGGAGCGGCCAGCTGCGACGGTGAACTTACATCTCGCCGAGATCACCAGTGTGCGGAGCTCCGTCTGGCGCGGTCTGTTTGGCTTGGAAGCCACCGGCTCCGGTGGGAAGGCGGCCGTTCCTGGCACCCCAAGCCACTGGGGGTTCTCCCGACGCCGGAATACCATCACCCGGCGAGAACATCGGGCGCCGTGGCGGCGACTGTGGAGGCCTCAATAGGCCCGACTTTGGGTGGACAAGAGGATGGGGACTGGACTTTGTGCCTTCCCCCACAGTGGGAATCACTGTGGGGGGATGTTTTATGTTTGGTGTTGAATTTCTTCATGAATACTATGTTGTATTTTTATTAGTGTGCTGCAAGGACATCTGAATTTCCCCTGAATAAGGGGATTAATAAAGTCTAATCTAATCTAGCTGCTTCTTCGCCCCATCCTCGCGGCCTGCCATTGAAAATGGAGCGGCGTTTCCTGTCAGCGGGGAGCAGGCGATGCTTTACTGGGTTGCAGTGCGGTAAGCTCCGGAGCGCTGTGGCCGCCGACTCCCAACATCGCGGAGCTGGGGCTGCGGGCATCCGGCCGCGGGCGGCGCTGGATTTAGAGCACCGCGGAGCCAGGGATCGAGTTCGCCGGGGTCGGAGCTCCAACCAGCGCGGCCTGAGGGCTACGAGTGCCCCGGTCTCCGGTCTCCGGGGAGGAGGCAGCCACTCCAGACTTTCCAAGCCGCTGAGGAATTATTTCACCCGACGCTGGAGCTCCATCTTTCACGGCAAGAGGGCCCTGAAAATCATCGGACTGGCTACTGAATGTAAGTATATTTTCATGTGTTTAGCTTAGTTTGAGCCAGTTTATGTTTAAGGTTTTACTTAATGTTTTATCTTTTTTTTTAAATTATTTATTCGGGGGATTCAAGAATCCCCGAGCTAGGCCATCTAAGGCCATGTAGCCCCGCTAGGGTGACAAGAGAGCGCTACCTCCCTCACCCGGGATGGAGGCGCAAACTTGCGACCTTGCGGCCACAAGCCGAGCACTCTACCACTGAGCCACCCGATCTCCTGTAATGTTTTATCTAAAAAACATTAACATCTACGCTAAAAATCTTCCATTCCGAAATCCGAAAAAATCCGAAATCCGAAAAGTGTCTGGTCCCAAGGTTTTCGGATAAAAGGTTGTGAACCTGTACCATGGTGGGGGGTAGGTTGTGTTTCTCAGAGGATGAAAGGAGCATTGATGGGTAAATAAGAACACCAGAAATAGGAAGAGCACAGCGACATAGCGGCACAGCAATAAAGTTGCTGCCTTCCAGAACCAGAGGTCTGGGTTCAATCCTGACAATGGGTGCTGTCTGTACAGAGCTTGTACATTCTCCCTGTGACGTTGTGGATTTCCTCCGGGGGCTCTGGCTACCTCCCACATTCCAAAGACATGCAGGTTTGTAGGCTAATTGGTTTCTGTAATTTGTCCCTCGTGTGTAGGAAGTAACTAGTGTACGGGTGATCATTGGTCAGTATGGACTAGGTGGGCAGAAGGACCTGTTCCCACGCTGGTTCCTCTTTCTTCTTTATGGCCTGGCCTAAAGTGTGACAGGTTCTTGTTTGCTTTGAGCTTGCACTGCTATTCAGTAAGATGTGGTTGTGCTGATCTAGGCTTCAGCTCAATTTCCTTCCCCATCTCCACTCTATAAACCATATGTCTATTACTCAGCTTCCACTGCTCTCGTTTCTCCTCTGTGCAGCACTGAAAAAGGCTACATTATTCGACTGAGCTTCTAGATCACCACTTTTTTTTATCAAAGATCATTTCCTTGTCAACTGAGACAAGATGACACAGTTACCAAAATAAGCAAATATACTATAAAAATAAAAATATATATTCTGCACGATTGCATATTTTTTCCCATTTATGCAATAATTGCATAAAGTATGTAGCGAGTATTATATCTATGCAAGGTCACTGGTAGTCTATAAACAATATGATTCTTTTACCGATTTGTACAATATTGACCATTCATTACGGTACATTATAAACAACGTGAAGGGTTGATAACCTTAAACATTCAATTTCAAAGAACAGACGCTAAATTAAGTAGTGGTTGCTTCAAGGCTGAGGGCCAGAAGATAATTGGGCATGTTATCAGCACTTGTTTTAGATAGTTTTGCTGCCATCTGTTCAGCTACTATGTAAAACTGCCGAGGTTTTGAATCAAACTCACTTCTTGTACAGCTCAATCTGCAATGATCAAATGCTGTGAAACTGAATTGACTAAGTGACCTTCAAATGTAGAATGGAATGGAATGCATGGGGACATTAAGAGAATCAGCAATGTTTAAGTTATTTTGCATACGTTTAACTTGTAGTCTGCAGTGTTCTGCATCAGCTTTGGAAAGATTTAGATAAAAATCCATAAATAATAACACATAATGTGAATTCAAATCTAGGTCATTAAAACAGAGTGAATGGAAGCTAACCAGCTCCTTCTTAACACTATCTTTCCACAGAGTGACTTTCTCTCCTTCTCTTGCTATTTTATTACCACTACTCAATGCAACGTGTGAGCTCATCCCACGATAAGTTTTGACATCTGGTTAGTTTTCTTCGCCACACTTAGAGAGCAGTTGATTATATCCCCTTTGTTTAAACACATTATTCCCTTTGTTCATATTCTCATTCTTCCCTCACATCCTTGCACTTTCCCACATTATCACATCGGTAAATGGTCAAATTCATCGAGAGGGTAGTTTTCAATGTGGTTTGCTTGCTGTTTGGTGGTTCCAAATTTGTTTCCGTGCAGATGTTTTTGAGCATCAGGTCATTCAAGGTTTCTTTTATATGTCAGCATTTACTTGTCCTGTGCATGCTGACTGTATACACAATGACCATTAAGATACTGTATTAATGATTTGGATGAGGGAATTGAAGGCTTTCTGGCTAAGTTTGCAGATGATACGAAGATGGGTGGAGGGGCTGGTGTGTAGAGAAAGCATGGACTCTGCACACGGACTTGGACTTGGTTGGGAGAGTGGGCTGAGAAGTGGCAGATGGAATACAGCATAGCAAAGTGTGGAGTCATGCATTTTGGTAGCAGGAATAAAGGTGTATACTATTTTCTAAATTTGGAGAGAATCCAGGAATCAGAAGTGCAAATGGACTGGGGAGTGCGGGTGCAGGATTCCCAAAAAGTTATTTTGCAAGTTAAATCAGTAGTAAGGAAGGCAAATGCCTTCTTTCGAGAGGGCTAGAATACAAAAACAAGTATGCAGTGCTGAGGCATTATAAGGCTTAATCTGAGGAAGGATGTGCTGGCGTTGGAGAGTGCCCAGTGCTCGCTTCGGCAGCACATATACTAAAGTTGGAACGATACAGAGAAGATTGGCATGGCCCCTGTGCAAGGATGACACGCAAACTCGTGAAGTGTTCCATATTTTTTTTTAAAAAAGAAAAGAAAAAGGAAAGGGCCCAGACGAGGTTTACGAGAATGATCCCAGATGACATTGTCTAGATGGAATTTAGCAAGGCCTTTGATGGGTTCTCACATAGTAGACTAATCTGGAATGTTAACTCACATGAAATCCAAGATGAGCTGGCTAATTTGGTTCAAAATTGGCTTGGAGGAAGGAGTCAAAATGTAGTAGTGTAAGGTTGTTTTTCTGATTGGAGACCTGTGACCAGTGGTATGCCACAGGAGTAGGTGCTGTGTCTACTATTGTTATTTATATTAACTTTTTCAGTCAGAGAGGATAGTCCATATCTGGGCAGCTGCACAATTACAACTTTCATGAAACAATTGAACTGATATATGAACAGGAACATTTTAGAGGGATATGGGCCAACTGGAGGCAAATTAGTTTTGCCCAGAATGCCAACTTGGTCATAATTAATCAGTCTGGATCTGAACTAGTAGGTGCCAAATAGCACTCATATCACAACGCCCATTTTTGTAAAGGGAGAGTCAAATCACATCCCCTTAGGATCCAATGACATTGATGTCACTGAATCTCTTAGCATTAACACTCTAGGTCATGCGATCTCTGGTATATAATCCCTGTCAGTGAGAACAGTTTCTCTCAATCTATCCTGTGCAGATTAGTCATGATTTTAAATGCCTCTATCAGATTCTTCTCAACCTGCAGTTTAGGTCTTGTATGTTGTTAAATTAATTTCTCAGCCTGTTCTGTAACTTTCAATGATTTATGCATATATATTCTCAGAGTTTTGATCTTGCAGCATTTTAGTGGGTCCTCCGGTTTTCATTATCTAATTCTTATCTGGTGAAATGTTACACTTCAAATGTTCCCGTGCTAAGTTTCATCAGCCATGTGTCTGTCTTTTCTGCCAGTCAGTCAATATATTTTTTATGTCTACCACCATTCCCTTGTTGGTTCCTTCTGCTTCTATGGCGGCACGGTGACACAGCGGTAGAGTTGCTGCCTGACAGCGCCAGAGACCCGGGTTTGATCCTGACTACGGTTGCTGTCTGTACTTAAGTACTGTCGCTATATTTAAGAGGGAGTTAGATGTGGCCCTTGTGGCTAAGGGGATCAGGGGGTATGGAGAGAAGGCAGGTACGGGATACTGAGTTGGATGATCAGCCATGATCATATTGAATGGCGGTGCAGGCTCGAAGGGCCGAATGGCCTACTCCTGCACCTAATTTCTATGTCTCTATGTTTCTATGTACGGAGTTTGTACGTTCTCCCTCTGACCGCGTGAGGTTTTCTCCCAAAATCCAAAGACCTACTGGTTAAAGCACACGGCATTGGGGGTTCAGTATTGATGTGGATAGAGAACTGGCTGGCAAACAGGAAGCAAAGAGTAGGAGTAAACGGGTCCTTTTCACAATGGCAGGCAGTGACTAGTGGGGTACCGCAAGGCTCAGTGCTGGGACCCCAGCTATTTACAATATATATTAATGATCTGGATGAGGGAATTGAAGGGAATATCTCCAAGTTTGCGGATGACACTAAGCTGGGGGGCAGTGTTAGCTGTGACGAGGATGCTAGGAGACTGCAAGGTGACTTGGATAGGCTGGGTGAGTGGGCAAATGTTTGGCAGATGCAGTATAATGTGGATAAATGTGAGGTTATCCATTTTGGTGGCAAAAACGGGAAAGCAGACTATTATCTAAATGGTGGCCGATTGGGAAAGGGGGAGATGCAGCGAGACCTGGGTGTCATGGTACACCAGTCATTGAAGGTAGGCATGCAGGTGCAGCAGGCAGTAAAGAAAGCGAATGGTATGTTAGCTTTCATTGCAAAAGGATTTGAGTATGGGAGCAGGGAGGTTCTACTGCAGTTGTACAGGGTCTTGGTGAGACCACACCTGGAGTATTACGTACAGTTTTGGTCTCCAAATCTGAGGAAGGACATTATTGCCATAGAGGGAGTGCAGAGAAGGTTCACCAGACTGATTCCTGGGATGTCAGGACTGTCTTATGAAGAAAGACTGGATAGACTTGGTTTATACTCTCTAGAATTTAGGAGATTGAGAGGGGATCTTATAGAAACTTACAAAATTCTTAAGGGGTTGGACAGGCTAGATGCAGGAAGATTGCTCCCGATGTTGGGGAAGTCCAGGACAAGGGGTCACAGCTTAAGGATAAGGGGGAAATCCTTTAAAAGCGAGATGAGAAGAACTTTTTTCACACGGAGAGTGGTGAATCTCTGGAACTCTCTGCCACAGAGGGTAGTTGAGGCCAGTTCATTGGCTATATTTAAGAGGGAGTTAGATGTGGCCCTTGTGGCTAAGGGGATCAGGGGGTATGGAGAGAAGGCAGGTACGGGATACTGAGTTGGATGATCAGCCATGATCATATTGAATGGCTGTGCAGGCTCGAAGGGCCGAATGGCCTACTCATGCACCTAATTTCTATGTTTCTATGTTTCTATGTTTCTATGTAGGTTAGTAGATTTCGGTAAAAATTGTAAATTGCCCCTAGAATGTAGGGTAGTGTTAGTGTATGGGGTGATCGCTGGTCGGCATGATCTCAGTGGGCAGAAGGGCCTGTTTTCTGCACTGTATCTCTAAAAGTGATACCTAAAGTCTAAAGGTGTAAAATCAAGTGAGAATTAGAAATTTGTGCCTGATACCCTGTTCAAAGCATTAATATATTGTAGCAGCACCTAGTGGTGGCTTGAGGCAATGCAAACCCTCACTATTGGCTGACGCTGTCACGTGATCGTGGGTGTGTTTTCGCGGGCTTTTGGTTCAGTTAATCGAGCTCCACCTGTGTAGCATGAGCTTCAAGATATTTGGTTGACCCAGGACGCGGTTGTGTTATACACCTTGTTTGTCATTTCAAATAAAGAAACTTATTTTATTCAACCAGCTTGTCTCACCAAAGTGGTGATCGCGCCGGTCCGATCATGAATTCGGACCACGACAATGAATGCTGCCGCTAACCTCGACAGGGCTAGGACTTCAAAATGGGGTAAAAGCTTCAGGCCTGCTGGGAGATTTGGTCAATTTGGAATTGCTCTCTGCAGAGCTGGGACAAGTTATGGAGTGGTGCCAGTGTGTCTAGAGCCTAGATACAATTTGCCAGCAAAGAATAGGATCATTTGCAGACCCTGTCAATTAGCAGCAAAATGCATAGAATGGATTGGATGGCTGCAAACTAGATATGCACCTTGTAATTAATTATAAATAATGTTCCAGAGTTCAACTGTGCCAAGTGTTGATTTAATGAGGTATTGAGCATTGTCTGGGTTTCTTGCAGATCAGGGTAAATGTTTCTAGGTTGGCTTCCTTGCGAAGTCCGGTTTGAATACAATTTATTGAGCTGCTGTATTATTGGGTTTGGGAAATGTCTGTTATGTATGGGGTTAATCGATATCTGTAATTGGATTATTAAGAGACCACCCCCATGTGGTTCGGCCCCTCGAGGTCCCAGGACCTATAAAAGTCCGCTACCACGAGGTCCAGCGTTGATCTTCTGGGAGAGCGCTTAGGACTGCGTGATTTTTTGGAGTGTCTCTGTTTGAGTGAGGCCTAGAGGGCTTGAACAGGCAGATACTGGGATCAAACCCGCGGTGGGATAGGTGCAGTAGTTGAACTGTAATGCGCTTTTGTTAAAATAAAATGTAGTTGTTTCAAGTGCTTGATTCAGTGTTTGTACTGAAATTAGATGGGGGGAAGCTTAGAAACGAGCAATGTACATTGGGGGCTCATCCAGGATCTCAAAAGACGGCCAAACACAAGTTTGCAATTAAGGGTTTCGATCGTGAGTGCAGAAATCGGGCCCACTGTGCAGTTTTCGCATTGATTTTCAGCACTTCGTTAGTCTGTAAGATTTGAGAAGGTTTCCTTCATGTTACAATCAATAAAACCAAAGAGCTACATTTTGGACATTTTTTATACGGGACTGGGACTGAGAGAGAGAAAAGCTGCGGTCAGTTTTAACAAGGGATGTCACAATCAGTGGGGCCCAAGATGGCCGCGGGACCTCGTGACCAGCTACAAAAGCGAAACCCCACAGCCCAGTCTCTGGGTTTCTGCAAAGTCACGGCCTGAACAATAGATGGATATTGGCCGTGCAGAAACCCCCGAAACCAGGTCGAAGTCCAGACACTGGGGCGCTGACATCAGCAGGCATCACAATGCCCCAAGCCGACCTGTATAGTTAATCTCGTTAAGGGAGCACAATAGCCCATAGGAACCTACCTGGCCGGTGATGGGAAAACCAGTTAAACCCATCACCTCTTATCGAGAAACAAATTAACAGACCGTCTAGCCATCACCGGTGCTCCCGGACATAATGCAGAACAAAGAGAGAGCTCGAAAACCCATCTTGTAAGCAAAGAGATCCCGAGATATGGCGGGAGATAGGACGGGTCAGGATTAGAATAACTGGCCACGATTTTTGGGTTTAAGAAGGAAAAAGAAAAAGGAGGGACGCACAGAAGGAGTCACTGAACGAATCTGGAGACTTGCGGAGAGAGAGAGAGGACACAGGACAGCGCTTAAAAAGTATACGGTGTCTAGTGTGACACACACTCCGGCTGGAGTCCCCGCCACGTGGAAAGAAAAGGAAAGCAGTAGGACCCCTGGGCGAGGTGAACCCCCGGGACCACCCGAAAGACCGAGACGACCGCCGACGACCCTTCCACAGCCACCTAATCGAAGGAAGCAGCACGACTCAGTAATCGCCCCATGGTGAGCATGCACCCCGATCCTGCACATCCTGGACATAGTTTAGTGTAGAGGGGAGGGGGAGTGGGTTATATTAACATGGGTGTAAGTGTAGATGTGCTGGTAAATTTTACGATGTGCCGTACGTTCCCCATCCCGCACTCGGGTATTGTATCGTAGTTATTGCGTCTATGATCCCGAAACAGGAACTGTAATTATGCATATGCCTTATAGAACTGTGTCAAAGTATTCATGTACATAGTCCCAACTGCAAAATAAAAGTTATTTTCCTGTTTAAACCCCTGGTCTTCAAATCTGGTCTGGTTGAACTTTCTGCACTATCAACGCTCCTGCAACTAAGTCCATTGTCTAGAACCGTAGGGGGTGAGTGGGTCGAGCCACTCACGGGGAACCAGTGTGCGCGGCCTGGTCGAGGGACCAGAGCAAACCACAGGGACCTTAGGTCGGGCGAAAGTTCGACGCCGAAAACCCTTACAGTCGGAGCGGAAAGGGTCTAATCGAGATCATTAGGACAGAGTCTAGCAAGAAGAGGGGAGTAGGTAGCACGCCTTTGGGTTAGGGGCCCATAAACCCAGGGTGGGGTTAGAGGCCCTGTTGGGGTTGGGTTAGAGTAAATTGTCCCTAGTGTGTAGGGTAGTGTTAGTCTTCGGGGTGATCACTGGTCAGCATGGACTTGGTGGGCCAAAGGGTCTATTTCTGCACCGTATCTCTAAAGCCTAAAGTCTAGTCTGTAGGACAGATCTTAAAATTCAAACAGCTGACCCCAGATGGTTGACTTTGCAGAGCTAACTGGGCTGGGAGTGACTTTGCTTAGTTTAAATTTGCTGCTTGTTCTTGCTCAGTCACTTCAAAGGGTATTTAAGAGTTAACCATGTGGGATGGGTCTGGGGTTGCAAAAAAAGCTGCACCAGTTCAGGATGATAGATTTCCAACTGTGAATGGCATTAATGAACCAATAGGTCGGTCTATCAATCCGACAATTTTCTTAATTATCATTGCAAATAATTTGGTGGTCTTGGTGTTATTATTCCCAAATTTCTGAACTTAAATTCCACAGGTGCCATGGTTTCAGGTCTTTGGATTGTTAGTCCTGGTCTCTGATACAGTAATGATCACCACATGCGTTCCCTTAAAGGAAAACGTTATGTTTGCCATAGCAATCATTTCCATAACTTTATCAATCTTGAACTCAAGACATTTCTTTTTGGAGAGAAAAGCACCAAGCATTTAGTATTTTCTGAAGGTTATACATTCACTGGATTCTGTTTTCTAAAAACGTATGCAAAAATAAAACAAGATTATAGCACACACAAAAAAATCAATCTATTGATTGATGCAAAGAGGAAGCAAGAAGAATTTGTTTTCTTGTATGCAAGTGTGTTAAGCACCAAAATCGTTGCAGAAACTGTATCAAATGACTTTTGATCACCATCATTCTGCGTCTGAAGATAGACACGCCCGGTAGGCGGCGCGGCTCTGGCCAGCAGCGGCCTCTGCAGTCTGTCCGCGTTTTTATTATTTTCTGTCTGTGTTTTAATGTAGTTTTTGTTATTTTTTGTTGGGGTGTGTGTGTGGGGGGGGGGGAAACTTTTTAAATCTCTCCCTGCACTGGAGACCCGACCTTTTTCTCGTCGGGTTTCCGTTGTCGTTGAGGCCGCAACGAGGAGCGGCCTCCAACAGGAAGAGACCGGGGACTCTGGTGCTACTCACCGTCGCCGTCGCGGGGCTGGCCGAGTCCGGAGCGGTTGGAGCGGTGGAGGAGCGCTGCTGCTGCTGCTGCTGCTGCTGCTGCTGCTGCTGAGTCGGAGGCTGCTGCTGCGGGTCTGCGGACAGCGGCGCCGGGAGCCCGCGGATCCCTGGAGAGAGACCGCTTTTCGGGGCTCCTGCAACGGCGAATTCTCCCGCCCGAGTTGCGGGGTCGAAGAGCTCCTGGAGCGGGGCCTAACACCATTGCCCCGCGCGGCTGGAACGGCCGCGGGACTTTACGAGCGCACACCGGGGGCTCCAACACCAAGACCCGGTGTGCGACCTCGCACCACCCGGCGTGGCTTCAATGGCCGCGGGACAATCGCCATCGCCAGCCGGGGGCTTTGACTTTGACTCTGACATCGGGGGGGGGAGAGTGCAGTGGAGAGATAAGTTTTTTTGGGCCTTCCATCACAGCTATGTGATGGATGTTTATGTAAAATGTAATTATGTTGTGTCTGGGTCTATTTGTGTGTAATGTATGGCTGCAGAAACGGCATTTCGTTTGGACCTCTAGGGGTCCAAATGACAATTAAATTGACTCTTGACTCTTGACACAAAGTGCTGAAATAATTCAGCGGGTCAGGCAGCATCTCTGGAGAAAAGAATAGGTGACGTTTCAGGTCGAGACCCTTCTTCAGTTTGAGTCTGAAGAAGGGCCTCAACCGCTGCCTGAACCAGCGAGTTCCTCCAGCATTTTGTGTCTATCTTCAATGTAAACTAGCATCTGCAGTTCCTTCTTACATAATTCTGTGGAATATGGTTACTTTTGATTTGAAATAAACACTTCTTGCGCAAGCTTAACTGAAGCTTCTTTCATAGAGAATAAAGAAGTAGATGTGAATAATCCATACACATCTTGTTCAAACACAAGGGAGTTTCAGTGTTGCTCTGCCACGTCTTGACAGCACAGAAATAGATTTAGTGCAGTGAGATTAAGAGGAAGCAACCAGAATTACTCAGGGAGGCTGTAACTACTTTTGAAGATGAGTAGATATTTATGACCAATTCATAATAGCTTTCTTTGAATTTGTTTAAAACTGCCCCAAAAGATAGTTATTTTTTCTTTTCAAGCCTTGGGCATTTGACTGGTGGAGGGACAGAGCACCATTTATAGAAATTGTTTATTTTCAGGACATTCAGGCTCATGGTTTTTCTCCCTTAAACCTATCTAATTCATTGATGCACAAAAGGAGTTCACACCTGCACAACTGACAATCACTGGGATCATGTATGTTTGAAGTTATTAACTAAAACACAGCTGCAATTTAAAAAAAAATCTCCTTTGGCAGTAAACTGTATGCTTAGACAGGTATCTAAGAACCATCCAAGACCACCCAGGTTTTCCAAAGAGGTTGCTGTAGATTAAGACACTGCTCCAACATTCCCACTTTCCTCATGCTGGAGGAACGAAGATGCTGGAGATATTTCTGTGTGTGGGGAGAGAAGGTCATGTGACTTATGAACTTTGTTTCTCTCTCCACAGATGCTGCCTGAACTGTTGAGCATCTCCATTACTTTCAGTTTTTATTTCAGGTTTTCAGCATCTGCAGTTCTTTTTATTTTTTCTTCCTTCAGTGTGCACCAGCACCGTACCCTTAACTGAAAACATTACGTTTGGCCTCACAAAGTAGGTTTCATAAGTTCATTGGTTATAGGAGCTGAATAAGCCTATTTGGCCCATCATCTACTCCGCGATTAAATCATGGTTGATCTATCTTTCCCTCTCAACCACATTCTCCTGACTTCTCCCTATAACCCCAGATACCCTTAAAACACATTACAATAAACATTATTAATTAAATGCATTCCTCATGCACACCGACCTAGTTATTTATACCTTATTTCTGTCTCAAAGAATTGAGCAGCTGTTTGTAGGAACAGCAGGAATAAAGAGCCGGAAGAAGAGAATACTGATCCACTTTTGTGAAATTTACCCACCTGTTTGTATGTAGCACCAGCTACCTGAGCAGATCACCATAATGGAGACACAAAGAATTGCAGATGTTGGAATCTTGCGTAGTACACAAAGTTCTGGAGTAACTCAGCGGGTCAAGCAGCATCTCTGCAGGACATAGACCGGTGATTTTTCAGGTTGGGACCCTTATTCAGTGTGATTGCCTCGGGGGAAAGAAAGCTGGAAAAGATTTGGGGAAGGGCCAAAGCTGGCAAGTGCAAAGGTGGACATTGGTGGTATGGTATAATAATGATACCATTATGGTATTGGCTTCATCATCTAAGTTATTACTTGGCCTGTACCCTACTTTTAATGTTGACATTATCAAAGTTGGAGGAAAGGGTATGATTGAGAGACTGGTAGAGATTGGTACTGCCATCTTCTCTTCCTTTAAGCATGTCTCATCCTCCATCATAATCAATGCAAATGTTCTTAAAAATCTCACCCAATACCTACACAGTTGTCCTCTCTTCTCCCATAGTCTCTGGATTGATCTACTCCTCATCCTGGTTGATTACGACCTCCATCTCAAATCATCCTGCCCTCTGTCCTCCAGATTATTTCTCCTTGCACTCATCCTTTATATGAATTTTGCTCCTCATATTCACCTCCAGTAACTTATCATCCCATGCGGCCTATCTGCTTCCTCCAGGATGGCATGGTCACCTCTGGTCATTACTTTTATTGCTCTCGTTTACTTTTATTACTTCACCTCTTGTTTCCCTCCAGATAAATCTTTTCACACCCCACTCCCTGTTTACAAAGAAACTGCCTAAAGTCATATCTAAATTCCCAACCATTTATCCATTCACCACAACATCTCTACAACTCCCAATCTCTCAATCACACCCTCTATCCACCTTTGATGTTGTCATTATTAAAAACATTGCTTTCTTCACCCTGGTTCCTTCCCTGCTCGAGATCTCATTTTCAATCTGTCATCATTCTAGGTGGGACTCCACTGGTGAGATTATTTTCCTATTCATCCAAAGAATGACCTGTAATAGCATCTTACCTCATCCAAGATGATCAAAGATACACCTGTCAAAGGCAGTTCAGATGCTGGTCTCGGGTAATTACATGAACTTCTCCTTACAAATAATATTTCAGTATAGCATGTGCCATGTTGCATCTGGAAAGTCCAGGAAAATCTAAAGCACCAATCTCTAAATCTCAGGTAATCAGTTGTAAATTTAGTTCCAATGTTAACAATATGTTGTGAAGCTAGTGATTATTTAATTGTTTGGTTTAGTTTAGAGGTACAACACGGAAACCGGCCTTTTGGCCCACCAGGTCCATGATGACCATCGATCTTCCCTTTCTTTGTTCTTCCACATTCACATCTACTCCCGACAATTTTATGGACGCCAATTAACCTATAAGCCTGCACATCTTTGGGACCTGGGAAGAAACTGGTGCTCCCGGAGTGAACTCATGCAGTCACAAGGGGGACGTGCAAACTCCACACAGTCAGCACGCGAGGTCAGGATCGAACCCGGGTCTCTGGCACTGTGATGAAGCAGCTCTACTCACTGTGCCACTGTGCTGCCCTGTTTCCCATGTGGTTCAGGCTGCTGAGTTGTAAAGACTCCAAAATAATTATCCTATTACTGTTTGTGACCATGGACATCATTTCTATTCTGAGTTTAGTTGATGGAATATTTTAAAACACTGTTTATTCCAATAGGAATACTTAATGCCAGGAATAAAATAGGAATATCGCTGCAGCTGACATTAAGCAACATTTTAAATACATCCAATTAATTGGCTCAAGGTTGTCTACATTCACTGCACGACTAGAATAAGAAGGGGGCAAACTGAAGAAAAATGGGGATTGCAAATGTTACATCTGTCCATTCAGCCCAGGCTTGCTGCATTGTAGTTATCTCTGGAAAATATTGAACCTGGTATTTCAAATGTGAGTTTTGGCTAGTGTGTTGGTGACTAAATAAAAAACAAGATGTTTGTTGCCAACCCAAAATAGACCATGAGCTAAAACCACAAGGTATTGTCAGCAAATTAATTTTCTTGTGCAATACTTACACTCTCACTTGCATTTTATACTGCCTTTGCAACTAAAATCCCAATTGTTATGAGAAGCTAAATACATTCTTAAACTTCATCTAATGACTGAAAAAATACTAATCTAGAAATTCCAGAAACATGCATTAAACACAAAGTGCTAGAGTAGCTCAGTGGATCAGGCAGCATCTCTGGAGGACTATCAATGTAAGGTACACAACAATGCTGGAGAAACTCAGCGGGTGCAGCAGCATCTATGGTGCAAAGGAAATAGGCAACGTTTCAGACTATCAATGTAAGAGTATTTCAATTGTTGTAATTGTATCCTCTGCCACCATTCCTCTGGTAGCTCATTCAGTATGACTTCACTTTAGAAATCTGGCTGCAAGCAAATTATATTGAAGATCCTAAAATCATGAATGGTTTGATATAAATGCATTCCATTTTTTTTCTTTTCCATTTAGACTCAAATGCCAAGCAAAGCTTGTTTGTGTTAATTTGTTAATATGGGCTAAAAGATAGATATATAAAATGAAAGATCATTGCAGTTGCAATTTGGTCAATTTCTGTGCAAAGTTGAGAGCTGCTAATTGGTGCCAGGAAGTCTAGGTCCTAGATTGAACTATCAGATAAGGTGAGGTCCAGATGTCCTCACTATTGTTAAAATCTTTGAGCACTGCAGAGAAACCCAAAGGTTTTGCGAGGGCATTAACATGATAGGCTGGCTGCAGAAGGATTGTAAATACTGTTAGTAATGTCGCAAGGTGTTTATGTTACTCTTTGAGGATAGGCTGAAGTGTGAAGCCTTGATCTAATTGTTTATACTCCCCAGGTGAATGTTGCATTATGTGATTGATTGACTTCCTTCCAGAAGCTTCTGTAGAAACATTGTAATGGGATGCTTTGTAATTGGGTTAGGGAACTGCCAATAACCATATAAAGTGATCGATATGTGTGATTGGTTTGTAGGGGTGGCCTCCTCCATGTAATGTCAGGCCCTTAGTTTGGAAGGGTATAAGAGGGTGGGTAATTCTTCGGGGTGTGTCGGTTGATTCTGAGTTCTATTCTGTTTGCATGAGATATTGTTGTTTTGCATGAATGGATCGGCAACCGTCCCTGCAGTTTGTTCTTCAATAAAGTAAGGTTTTGGAATGAGAGTTTGACTTAGTGTTTGACTAAACCAGACCAAGGGGGTAAATCTAGAACCGGAATTTACATTTGTTGCCAAAACTTTTGAGGGTTTCCAACATTCTATTTGGTTAAGGCAGAAAAAAAGAGTTTACTTCACTTGATTGTTGATTTCATCTGGGGACTCATACATTTAGATATTTGAGAATTCAGATGAATAGTTTCATCTATAGTTTGGGAACAAAAATAGCTAGATCTAGACTCGCCCCTGAATCTTATGGTTGCAGTACACGGCTAAGATGCAGTAAATCTCATGAATGCTCCTTTATGTAGGTATGTTACAATACTTACCTTCAGCGGCGCTGCAATTCAGCCACTGGCCGTGTGCGCGATTTTGCCGTCTTTGGGGGGGGGGGGGTTAAAATGCGTTTTTTTCCCCACCTTGTCCTGGATTATATTTGGTTGGAGTGCAAGCTTTTGCTGAAGAATCGTTCCGACGGCCGTTCTGTGTATTTTTTTTTAAATCGCCCGACTTGTTCAGCGCTGGAATAATTTTAAAATCAGCTTCTAAAGCCGTCAACAGCGACGGATTTCATGTAGATGACAGCTAAGAAAACAGTTTATTTTTATGTATAAAAGTGGTCCTTAAGATGCCTTTAGTTCACATTTTAAGTTGCGAAGCGGTGATTTAGTCCCCATATGAACTGGCATGCTGATATGGGGGTCTAAATCACTGCAAACCGCAATGTTCCAAATGATCGCGTTCCAGAAAAACCCACTTGCAAGATGATTTAAATGGCCATTAATTTACAGGTATTAAACATTAAATTCCTTGCATTTGGTCTATAGATCCATGACAATGAGATTTAAAAATTGTGTTATATTGTGATTTCTTGTGTGAATGTTATTTGGACAATTAGGCTATTTAAAAATGTTAATCTATTCTTAAGAAATTGATAGATGTTTAGATCTAGTAATTGAAATTTGTAATTAGCTACAATTAGGTAACTAACTAATGATATGCTTTAATTTCAAGTAATCTAAGTAACGTTGTTTCATATTTGTTTCAGAATGCTTCAATCTATAATAACTGAAAATTTATTTTAGTTCGCTTAATTTTTAAGAAAGTTATGGCCATTTGACTGTCCTCGATCACAGCTTTTGTGTTAAGTCAATGGAAAAACAATGGGGAACAAGCTGCTAATTTCTGAGTATGAAAATGGCCATAACTTTTTTAATACTGAAGATATGAAAGTGAATTAGGTGACAAATTAAACTTATTTTTATGCTTTATCTGATGGGATAAATTACAGACTTGATTTTTAAAGTCTCAAAATTTTGTAACATTGCTACTTTATGCAGATGGAATCACTTTAGAACTGATTCTCTGATTATCCTATGGCATTCTTTGAAGAAAACCATGGACTCTGTGCAATATTTATCCCTTGACTGACATCATTAAACCAGATCATATGGATCATTATCTCATTGTTTGCGGCCTGCATCCTCACTGCCAAGTTATGAAAATGACTACATTTTTACTGCCTGCTGACAGCACTAGGTGTCTGAATGCCAGGAAATTGGCTAGAAATTGATATCAGCAATCTTTGTAATTTCCTCCATGTGAGCTACCCTACTACTTTAGTGAAGGCCAATTTGTCATTTATAAACCAACACTTTTATTCTTAGTAACGTTTTCCCTGCCTAGGCTAAGGTTCCAAGATGTATTGTTTTTGCAATTTCCAATTTATAACACCACCAAGAAATTTACATTTCTTTTAACTTCCAGTTTTATGATACTTTTCCCTTTCAACATTTATTTCAATTGGTCAACTGGAGGGTTGGAAACCAAATCATAGTAAAAATTATTTAAAATGGACAGCTGGAATATCTGTCCTCTTGGACAATGCTTACGGTTAATGTGACTATTGCGGTAAAACTGTTGATTCCCAAGAACGATGAGGTTAGACAGTCAACAACATTTTTCCCAGGGTAGAATTGTTAAAGACTAGAGGCCATAGTTTTAGGTGAGAGGGGCAAAGCTTAAAGGAGATGTGCAGGGCAAGCTTTGATTTTCACAAAGAGTGGTGGGTGCCTTGAATGTGTTGTCACTTGCAGTCAGAAACAGGTGAGTTGATCATGGGGAACAAGGATATGGCGGACCAATTGAATAACTACTTTGGTTCCGTCTTCACTAAGGAAGACATAAATAATTTTCCGGAAATAGCAGGGGACCGCGGGTCAAAGGAGTTGGAGGAATTGAGTGAAATCCAGGTTAGCCGGGAAGTGGTGTTGGGTAAATTGAATGGATTAAAGGCCGATAAATCCCCAGGCCAATAAATCCACCAGGTACTTAAGGAAGTAGCCAGAAATAGGCTGCATCCTTTCAAAGAGAGTACTGTTAAAAATTGACAAGGCATAGCTCCAGGTCGCCCAATAGTGGAAGGATGCAACAAAATAGAGAGTACAGAGGAGATTTACTAGAATGTTGCCTGGGTTTCAACAACTAAGCTACAGAGATAGGTTGAATAAGTTAGGTCTTTATTCTCTGGAGCGCAGAAGGTTAAGGGGGGACTTGATAGAGGTCTTTAAAATGATGAGAGGGATAGACAGAGTTGATGTGGACAAGCTTTTCCCTTTGAGAATAGGGAAGATTCAAACAAGAGGACATGACTTCAGAATTAAGGGACAGAAGTTTAAGGGTAATATGAGGGGGAACTTCTTTACTCAGAGAGTGGTAGCGGTGTGGAATGAGCTTCCAGTGGAAGTGGTGGAGGCAGGTTCATTGGTATCATTTAAAAATAAATTGGATAGGCATATGGATGAGAAGGGAATGGAGGGTTAGGGTATGAGTGCAGGCAGGTGGGACTAAGGGGAAAAAAGATTTGTTCGGCACGGACTTGTAGGGCCGAGATGGCCTGTTTCCGTGCTGTAATTGTTATAGGGTTGTTTGTTATAAGCACCATTAACATTTGTGAGAAAACTCTTTAGATTCTGGAGTAGTTCCTGAGGATTGGCGGGTAGCAAACGTAACCCCATTTTTAAGGGGAGGGATTTACAGACCAGTTAAACATCGGTAGTGGGGAAACTGTTAGAGTCAGTTATTAAAGATGGGATATCAGCACATTTGGAAAGTGGTGAAATCATTGGACAAAGTCAGCATGGATTTATGAAAGGTAAATCATGTCTGACAAATCTTATATATAATTTTTTGAGGATGTAACTAGTAGCGTGGAGAACCAATGGATGTGGTGTATCTGGACTTCCAGAAGGCTTTTGACAAGGTCCCACATAAGAGATTAGTATACAAACTTAAAGCACACGGCATTGGGGGTTCAGTATTGATGTGGATAGAGAACTGGCTAGCAAACAGGAAGCAAAGAGTATGAGTAAACGGGTCCTTTTCACAATGGCAGGCAGTGACTAGTGGGGTACCGCAAGGCTCAGTGCTGGGACCCCAGCTATTTACAATATATATTAATGATCTAGATGAGGGAATTGAAGGCAATATCTCCAAGTATGCAGATGGCACTAAGCTGGGGGCAGTGTTAGCTGTGAGGAGGATGCTAGGAGACTGCAAGGTGACTTGGATAGGCTGGGTGAGTGGGCAAATGTTTGGCAGATGCAGTATAATGTGGATAAATGTGAGGTTATCCATTGTCGTGGCAAAAAACGGGAAAGCAGACTATTATCTAAATGGTGGCCGATTGGGAAAGGGGGAGATGCAGCGAGACCTGGGTGTCATGGTACACCAGTCATTGAAGGTAGGCATGCAGGTGCAGCAGGCAGTAAAAAAAGCGAATGGTATGTTAGCTTTCATAGCAAGAGGATTTGAGTATAGGAGCAGGGAGTTTCTACTGCAGTTGTACAGGGTCTTGGTGAGACCACACCTGGAGTATTGCGTACAGTTTTGGTCTCCAAATCTGAGGAAGGACATTATTGCCATAGAGGGAGTGCAGAGAAGGTTCACCAGACTGATTCCTGGGATGTCAGGACTGTCTTATGAAGAAAGACTGGATAGACTTGGTTTATACTCTCTAGAATTTAGGAGATTGAGAGGGGATCTTATAGAAACGTACAAAATTCTTAAGGGGTTGGACAGGCTAGATGCAGGAAGATTGTTCCCGATGTTAGGGAAGTCCAGGACAAGGGGTCACAGCATAAGCATAAGGGGGAAATCCTTTAAAACCGAGATGAGAAGAACTTTTTTCACACAGAGATTGGTGAATCTCTGGAACTCTCTGCCACAGAGGGTAGTTGATGCCAGTTCATTGGCGATATTTAAGAGGGAGTTAGATGTGGCCCTTGTGGCTAAGGGGATCAGGGGGTATGGAGAGAAAGCAGATGAGTTGGATGATCAGCCATGATCATATTGAATGGCGGTGCAGGCTCGAAGGGCCGAATGGCCTACTCCTACACCTAATTTCTATGTTTCTATGTCAGGGATGGTGGTGGAAACAGATATGATAGAGACATACTGTAGATAGGCACATGAATATGCTGGGAATGGAGGGATATGGATCATCCATAGGCAGATGAGATTAGTTTATCTTGGAATTATGTTTGGCACAGACATTATGGGTCAAAAGACCTATTCCTATTCCTAAGCTGTACTTTCCTATATTATATGTTGTATGAGAGTGATACAACACAGAATATAGGAAATACCATTAGAAAGCATGGCTGTACTCTGAGGAAGTGGATCCAATGGACACTGAAGATAACTAAAATAATAGCATTTTATTTACTATTTTTTTTTATCATCCCACTATTTTTGTCACATCATTTTAAGACTAAAAGCAGTAAGAAGTAGAATCAAGAAACAAAGAACTGCAGATGCTGGTTTATACCAAATATATACACAAAGTGCAGGAATAACTCAACCAGTCAGGCAGCATCTCTGGAGGAAATGGATAGGTGACATTTCAGGACCAATCAGAGCTGGTAACAAATGACCTCAGACAAGGTGTAGAATCAATTTGTCGTAATCAATATTAACAACATCAACAGACAACATGCCATTATTTAGTATCATAAATGCACACCCAAAGCACATCACTAGTGTATTATCAAAGAAATTTACCAATGAGCCATGACGTTAGGAGAGATGAGCAAAAGTTAGTCTGATATCAAATGGCATCTTTGAAGAAAACAGGAAAGGGAGTTTGAGAATCCAGCCCATTAGATGAGTTACCTGTGCCATACGACGACTATATTATAAAGATATAGGAATAAAGATTTAAAAAAAATACATGTCACTTAATTAGACACCAATTACTGGAGGAGGCAATGTTTTGGGTCAGAAACCCTTCTTCAGACCTGCCCTGAAATGTTGCCTATTCAAATTCTCCAGACATTCTGCCTGACCCACTGTTACTCTAGCACAGTCTATTTTTGTAAACCAGTATCTGTAGTCCTTTGAGTCTACATGTCACTTAATTTTCAGGTTTCAGGTTTCAATTTTCAGGTTTACTGCAAATACTATTTTGTAATATTTCAATATTTGGTAGGAGGAGTGCAATCTACTGTCAAAAATGATATTAATCTGGCAAGATTCCAAGTACTTATTTGAAATGTTTAAGCAGGCATGGGTAATTGCTGAAATCTGGTTCACTGTTTTCAGTTGTTATGAATGTTTGCGAGGTTGTCAAGCAGGTGTGGCCATCTGGCTGTTCTTAAGGGGCTGTCCCACTTGGGCGACCTAATCTGCGAGTTCTGGCGGGTTTGCCCTCGACTCATACTCGCAGCATGGTTGACACGAGGTCATAGGGGGTCTTCGTACACCATATATATGGCAGTAAACTTTCTTGAATACTCACACGGCTGAGCGCGGCCTTTCCACTTTGGGGCTTCCGCAGTCAGCGGCACTTCAGCAATCAGCGTGACCTCTGCACTTACCGGAAATGATGCAATCAGCGTGATCTATGCACTCACCGGAAATTACGCAATCAGCGCAACCTGTCAGAAAGGTAAATCATGTATGACGAATATTATAGACGTTTTCGATGATGTAGACAGCGCAGACAGGAAGTGGTCAAGATGAGAGTTTTAATTATATAGGTAATAAAGTTTAATAGGCATTTTACCAAGGTTTTCCTTGGTCCTGAAAACTCCAATGAGCCAATCAAAATGCCTGGTCACCAAAGGTGATTGCCTACGGCTGCCCTCGAGTAAGTAAATAGTGACCCCACTCCACTGCGAGTTAAAAAGACCCTAATTTTACTGAAATATGCTGAAAAATTGTCCGCGACCTTGCTGAGGCCACGGGTATTCGGGAACTTCCCTCGAGCATGAAGGGAAGTTCCAGCGACCTCATAGGACCTCCTACGACCCCGTGTCGATCGTGCTGCGAGTTTGAAGGTCAAAGACACTTTTCTAAACTCGCGGATTAGATCGCCCACATGGGACAGGCCCTTCACTCTCCACTATTCGGTGTCCAATTTTCCCGATGTTAGTTGGAGCTAGTTGTAGCTAGTCGAAGCTAGTCTTCAAAATAGTCGAAGGAGGTCGAAGGAGGTCTTCAACATGTCATTTTTTAAAACTCTTCTAAACTCGCCAATTAGGTAGCCGAAGTGGGACAGCTCCTTTAACAACAATCTACTCAAGTTGTGGAGCTTGAAATAATATGAAACTAATTGCTTTTATCTGTATGTGCATGCACATGTGGTTGATAGAACTAATAGACTGAGTGGCCGTGTGAGCTGTGAAGAGGATGTTAGGAGGTTGCAGGGTGACCTGGACAGGTTTAGTGAGTGGGCAGATGCGTGGCAAATGCAGTATAATATAGATAAATGTGAGGTTATCCACTTTGGCGGCAAAAACAAGGGGGCAGATTATTATCTCAATGGGGTTAGGTTAGGTAAGGGGAAGTTGCAGCGAGCCCTGGGCGTCCTTGTACACCGGTCACTGAAAGTTGGCTTACAGGTACAGCAGGCAGTGAAGAAAGCTAATGGAATGTTGGCTTTCATAACAAGAGGATTTCAGTATAGGAGTAAAGAGGATCTTCTGCAGTTGTATAGGGCTCTGGTGAGACCACATCTGGAGTATTGTGTACAGTTTTGGTCTTCTAATTTGAGGAAGGACATCCTTGTGAATGAGGCAGTGCAGTGTAGGTTCACGAGATTAATCCTTGGGATGGCGGGATTGTCATGAGGAAAGCTTGAAAAGACTAGGCTTGTATTCACTGGAGTTTAGAAGGATAAGGGCCTGGACAAGCTAGATGCAGGAAAAATGTTCTCAATGTTGGGCGAGTCCAGAACCAGGGGCCACAGTCTTAGAATAAAGGGGAGGCTATTTAAGGCTGAGGTGAGAAAAAACTTTTTTTACCCAGAAAGTTGTGAATTTGTGGAATTCCCTGCCGCAGAGAGCAGTGGAGGCAAAATCACTGGATGGATTTAAGAGAGAGTTAGATAGAGCTCTAGGGGCTAGTGGAGTCAAGGGATATGGGGAGAAGGCAGGCACCAGTTATTGAAAGGGGACGATCAGCCATGATCACAATGAATGGCGGTGCTGGCTTGAACCTATTTTCTATGTTTCTAAGAAGGATTCACCCACAGTTGAAGTAATATTTTTTAGTCTTTACGTAATTGTCTTAGGGATGGTAAATGATAGATGTTCGTTACATGATAGAATCATGTATTGCAACCCATCTAAGAGATCGGCTGGAAGTATTATTTTTGAAAGGAGGAAAGAGGCAGAGAGTTGGTAAGGTTTAGGAAGGGGACCTGGCACCTAAAGTTTTAGACTTTCATGATGGATTGATTAAAATTGTGTTGCTCAAGAGACCAGAATTATAGAATGAATTTCACAGATGGATATGATTCCGTGGTAGATAATATAAAGATATGAAAAAGTACATCCTTGGAGAGATAAGTAAAATATGGTGAGTTTTAAAATTCAGGTGTTGCTTCACTGAGAGCCAATGCAGCTCAGCACGAGGGCCATGAGTGAAAACAGATTTGGTTTGAGCTACAAATCAAGCAACTGAGGTTTGGATAAATTAAAACTTTTGGGGGGGGGCTGCACAGCTATGAAGCAGTGGAGTTGCTGCCTTACAGCTCCAGGGACCCGGGTTCGATCCTGACAATGGGTACTGTCTGTGTGGAGTTTGTACGTTCTTCCCGTGACCGCGTGGGTTATCTTCGGGTGTCCCCCCCCACACTCCAAGGATGTGCAGTTTGTGTAGGATAGTGCTGATATACAGGGTTATCACTGGTCGGCATAGACTTGGTGGACCAAAGGACCTATTTCCGTGCTGTATCTCTAAAGTCTAAAGTAAAGGTAACAAAGACCAATTTCAGGAGAACTCCATCTGAGGCTGGAAGAGAGTCAGATTATGTCATGAATTTGTCAATTTAAATAATGACAGATGCATGGAATTAATTCCTTCTCTGGATCCAACATGCCAACAAAAATGCCCAAAATGGCTCAAACTCATGTAGAATTGAAGAATTGCAGATGCTGACAAAAAAGACACAAAGTGCTGGAGTAACTCAGGACTATGCCAGAGGGTTACATGCAACATCTCTAGAGAATGTATCCATGTTCTCCAGAGATGCTGCCTGACCCGTTAAGTTACACCAGCACTTTGTGTCTTTTTTGGTTCAGCCACAGCTGTTGCCAAAGGGAGGGTTGGAGTTCTTGGTTATGTATGGAGTTTGCCATGAAATCAGAAGACAATATCCTTGATCTTTCTTTCCAGTATTTAGTTGTAGGAAGTTATTTCCTTGAATTTTGCATCAGCATTCTTACCATTTACAGGTAGAATTATAGTTGGGAGCATTGGCGGAGAGGTGTAGCTAAGAGTTTGTGATGTACATGTAGAAATTAATGCATTGTGGCAGCACCTGGTGACAACGCAAGGTCACAATGAACCATCGCCTCTAGAGGGCGGTGTCTAGGTGTGGGAGGCACTAGTCACGGGGTCAGTACCCGAGTTGGTATTTAAGGCCGGGCAACGCCCATGTCCTTGGAGGAGTAGGGAACTGTATTAGAGAGATTGAACATGTCTAGTGCACACAACTCGTGTCCGACTAGTTTTTGACAAATCCCCGCTACATCATAATTATATAGGGTGGCACAGAGGCATAGGAAGGGCAGCACAGTGGCATAGCGGCACAGTGGCATAGCGGCGCAGTGGCATAGCGGCACAGTATACAGTTGCTGCCTCACAGTGCCACAGACCCGGGTTTGATCCTGATTATTGGTGCTGCCTGTATGGAATTTGTACGTTCTGCCTGTGACCGTGTGGGTTTGCTCCGGTTTCTTCCCACTCTCCAAAGATATGCTGGTTTGGAGGTTGTATAGGAAAGAACTGCAGATGCTGGTTGAAATCGAAGGTAGACACAGCATCTCTGAAGAGAAAGAATGGGTGAAGTTTTGGGTTGAGACCCTCCTTCAGACTGAAAAAGGGTCTTCTCTCCAGAGATGCTGCCTGACCCACTGAGTTACTCCAGCATTTTTTGTCTACCCTGGTTTGTAGGTTAATTGGCTTCTGTAAAAATTGTCCCTAGTGTGTGATGTGTAGGGTAGAACTAATGTATCGGTGATTGTTGGTCAACGCGGACTGGTGGGCCGAAGAGCCTGTTTCCGTGCTGTGTCTCTAAATAAACTAAACTAGCACTATGTTTGAGAAGGAGTGCAGCAGGTCACTGAAAAACATGTTTGGGGATATGGGTGCAAGAATGGTTATTACGGTACATTGGAGAAAGCATCAGAAGAGAAACAAGCACTGGTTATTTTTTCGTAGAAATGTAATAGATAAGAATTGAACAATGGTGAAGGGGCAAACATTTACTTCATCCATGATGCTCTCCCACAAGACTATGCCGGAGGGTTACCTGCATTCAGTGCTCAAATCTTTGGGATAAAACTTGAACCAACAACTTCCACTGCTACTTAATTGAAATGGAGACCTAAAGTTAAATGGGGAATTTGCAATATTCCTGTTCAAATACATATTAACAAGCACGACTGCAACGAATGATGATGCAACTGCAACAATTTGATTTCAACATTGTCTACAAGAAAGGCAAAGACATGCACATAGCAGACACGCTATCCAGAGCCCCGGGTAAAACTAATGATCAACAACTCTCCAAACAGGGATTCTCAGTAATGAAGGTTTCGTTTGTGCCAACTGACTGTGTGAGCAGCCTAGCCGAACACACGGCTGCTGATGAGACCTCACAATTGCTGTCTGCAGTCATCCGGTGCGGCTGGCCGGTTAAACATCACAACACTCCGCTCGAGATGCGGCCATACTTCCTAGTTTGCGACGAACTAGTATTACAGGACGGAATTATTGTCAAGGGCCACAAGGCAGTGGTCCCAGCAGCCCTCCGGGACAAATACTTTGACAACATCCACAGGGGCCACCCTTGTTTGGAGGCAACCCACCAAAGGGCTGCCCGGAATGACCAAATACATACGAGAAAAAAACGATGTTTGCGTCGTCTGCAAAAGCCTGATGCCGCATCAGCAAAAGCAGCCTTTACTGCCGCACCTGGTACCCCCTCTCCCGTGGTCCACATTAGCCACCAACATCTTCAAATGGCATGGGAAACACTATCTGGTTCTTGTAGACTCTTACTCTGGCTGGTTCAAAATCGATTTACTTCAAACCACTACTTCTGAAGCAATAATCGAGAAGTTGCAGCGCCACCTCTCCCCCCGGCACGTATCCAGTCCGACAACGGCAGACAGTTCACCAGCCAAGCTTTTCGAAACTTTGCAAAACGATGGGATTTTCAACATATTACCAGCAGCCCTGAGTTCCCGCAGTCCAACGGACTCGCCGAACACGCCGTCCGAAGTGCAAAACAACTCATGGAGCCATCGTACCTTGCCAAATCAGTTGTGTACCTGGACCTGCTCAACTTAAGGAATATTGGGTGGGAACTCCAGCTCAACGACTGATGTCTCACCAAACCTGTGTTCCTCTGCCTGTGTCCCAGCAGCTTTTGCAGCCACAAGTTAGTTCCCCGCCTGCAGTTCAGAAGCAACTACAATCCAAACATGACATGCAGAAATGCTTCTTCGACAAGTCCAGCAAACCACTTAAACCTCTCGCACTTGGACAAGTGGTCCGTCTCCAGACAAACAAGGGCTATGCACGTCTGGGACACATCGACAGCCTTGCCAAAGAACCGCGCTCTTATCTGGTCAAAGCAGACAGAGTCATCTACAGACGCAACCATCAACATATCCTTCCAGTGAAGGAACCGCGTCCTGCGACTCCGTATCCCGATGTCTCGCATTTCGTACACCCTCCCACAGTCGGTCCCGCTTCCCCACTGCCACCTATTGTTCCCACTGCGGTCTCTCCGCATTGTTTGGCGTCTAGCTCGCCTATCTTGACACCACCCTGCCTGTCGGGCCGCTGGCCGTTTCCCCATTTCCCATCCCAAAATCTTCTTCAGTGAAAGGAGGTGAGGCGGACTCGTACCGCACACGGGTCGGAAGGGTTTCCAGGTCACCCATTAGATATGGAGATTTTGTGTAATTTTGCAAATGTATTATTAACATTACAATTATATTGCTTAGCCACCAGTGCTTCTTTTGTTTCTACAAGGAAGGATGTAGATTGGCTATTTCATACTAGCCATTTATGGTGTTTGTTAGTACTGAGTCCCCTTAGTATGTGCTTCATATTATCAAGAGCCTGCTTACGCTAGTTAGAATGTTTAGCAGCTCGGATATGTGATGACTGCAGATCCTTGCTGTATGTAGATTTAAGAAACATAGAAACATAGAAATTAGGTGCAGGAGGAGGCCATTCAGCCCTTCGAGCCTGCACCGCCATTCAATATGAGCATGGCTGATCATCCAACTCAGTATCCCATACCTGCCTTCTCTCCATACCCTCTGATCCCCTTAGCCACAAGGGCCATGTCTAACTCCCTCTTAAATATAGCCAATGAACTGGCCTCAACTATCCTCTGTGGCAGAGATTTCCAGAGATTCATCACCCTCTGTGTGAAAAAAGTTCTTCTCATCTCGGTTTTAAAGGATTTCCCCCTTATCCTTAAGCTGTGACCCCTTGTCCTGGACTTCCCCAATATCGGGAGCAATCTTCCTGCATCTAGCCTGTCCAACCCCTTAAGAATTTTGTAAGTTTCTATAAGATCCCCTCTCAATCTCCTAAATTCTAGAGAGTATAAACCAAGTCTATCCAGTCTTTCTTCATAAGACAGTCCTGACATCCCAGGAATCAATCTGGTGAACCTTCTCTGCACTCCCTCTATGGCAGTCCTTCCTCAGATTTGGAGACCAAAACTGTACGCAATACTCCAGGTGTGGTCTCACCAAGACCCTGTACAACTGCAGTAGACCCTCCCTGCTCCTATACTCAAATCCTTTTGCTATGAAAGCCAACATACCATTTGCTTTCTTTACTGCCTGCTGCACCTGCATGCCTACCTTCAATGACTGGTGTACCATGACACCCAGGTCTCGCTGCATCCCCCCCTTTCCCAATCGGCCACCTTTTAGATAATAGTCTGCTTTCCCGTTTTTGCCACCAAAATGGATAACCTCACATGTATCCACAAACATGTGTTGTATATTGATGGTGTTCGAGTCGACTCATTACAGCTATCATTACTAATTAAATTACAAAATACTCGAGATGCTGAAAATCTAAAATCAAAGAAGAAAGTGCTGGAGGCCAGGCAGCATTTCCAACTTATTTGATCAGGAGATTGGATTAATTTCAAGCATTTGTGCCATCATTAAAATGGACAAATTCCATCATCATTATATGATTTTGTCCCCTGCCTCATCTAGAATTTTGCTGACACTGCTGTTTAATTCTGATTGTTCTGTCCTCTGGAAATTTGATTGAAATAATCGATGGGCAAGGTAAGGAAATTTGGGCAAATAACAAAATGTGGGGCTGGAAATGGCATTAACAGAATACAGAGTGTAGTCATGAGGATGCAGAGTGACTCAGACAGGTTGGGTGAGTGGGCAGATACAGTATAATGAGGATAAATGTGAGGTTATGCACTTTGGAGATAAGAACAGGAAGGCAGATTGTTATCTGAATGGTGTCTGGTTAGGAAAAGGGGTAGTGCAACGTGACATGGGTGTGCTAGTACTGAAAGTAAGCATACAGGTACAGTAGGCAGTGAAGAAAGCTAATGGTATGTTGGCCT